>NW_006916523.1:4710-90857 GCF_000464535.1 Endocarpon pusillum Z07020
TCATCAAAGCTTCGACGATCATTTTTCCACGTATGTGTGATATAGTTCACAAAGCTCGTCTTCAATCAACAGCTATGTCCTATCGAGACTGGTATAATATAGTCTAGCTCCTCCCCACAGTCTTTAGATTTTCTATATTTCCCTCCCATATGAGTACTGTATCTCATGCCCGGCTGATCTGTCGCCATAGGCCTTGGCGCCGATCTGTTTACTCAATCTCCACCAACGCATCCTTTCCTTTTTTTTATTTATTCAACAACCATAACTCGGACAACTCTGAAACTTTGATAGATCATTCTATGGCCTCAAAATCAGGTCATCAGGTCGCCAGACCAAAAAAACGTCGAAGATACGAGAAAATAATGCATTAGCCCTAATCTTGCTTGAAGCATTGCTAACGACTGCACAACATCCTATTGACAAGGGTATCCCTTAATTTTTGCCCCTGCAACGTCTATCATTTATTCATATGACTTTTAGAATGCTTATCATTATTCCCCTGCAATTATTTCTGCTTCTACTTGGCGAGGGAACACTCTTAGCAATTGACAGTGCAACAAAAGCATATACTACTCTAATCATGACTGATCCTACTACTATGGGGTTTCATGCTGGAGGCTTCTCTTTATTGATCATCGATATTTGCCAAAACTATGCATATCTAACCTAGAAGACAACTCAGATGCATCAGAAGAGGAAGATACTCCATCAACAATTTATTGACTTACTCATCAACGAGATGTTAGGCTATATTCTACATACTCCAGCCATAGGTAACCCTTCGGAGCATTTCTGGGAACACCTAGAGAAGAAGAGGCAGTGTGCCTATCGCCTCAAAGTCAGAGGGGGGGGTGTTCAGGGGTGTAGAAGGAAGGGGAGAGTTCTGCGGAAAATATCTGGCAATGCTAGACCAACTCCGAAGCCTTAGGAGGTTCTGACAGTTTGTAAATGCTATAGAGTTGCTCTATGTGTAGATAGGCCTTGTTTCCAGAGATTTCATGCCATGAATACTACTGATTAGCATGGAATGGTAGAAACAATAGCAAAAGTTGAATAGTTTGAGGCGTGCCAAGGCCTGTTACGACAGATCAGCCAGGCATGAGACAATCGAGCTGCAATGCTAACGTTACGATCGACATGTTGTATTATTGTGATAGTTACAACATTTACATAAGACACTTAGAATCTACGTTATCAGAATTACTAAGTGGAACTCCTTTCAAAGACTGCTCTTATTGCGATTAGTGCTAAGAGCTATAAAACGCGCGATGGCTGTCGGAGATAGATGAATAAATGATGGTGTATTTTTGAACATGCTTAATGATCCATACTCTGTTTGTAGTTATGTAGTATTCGTACCACCTTCTCGTGGCCACACTCTAATGCCGCCTGTAGTGCATTACCGTACTGTCCTCCTTGAGTGTTAACATCAGCACCTCGGTCCAGTAGTGTCTGCACCACCTTCTCGTGGCTATATACTGATGCCGCCTGTAGTGCGTTACCATAGTATCCTCCTTGAGCGTTGACATCGGCACCTCGGTCCAGTAGTGTCTGCACCACCTTCTCGTGGCCATAGTCTGATGCCGCATATAGTGCATTACCGTAGCGTCCTCCTTGAGCGTTGACATCAGCACCTCGGTCCAGTAGTGTCTGCACCACCTTCTCGTGGCCACTCTAATCATTGCTTATGAGTGCTCATCCTGATCACCTCTGATCATTGCTCATGAGTGCTCACCCTGATCACCTCTGATCATTACGTTGTCCAGGTCTGACCTTGTGTGCAGTTCAGGGTCCAGTCCTGTCTAAGTCTGTCATAGTTCCTTCGCAGAGTGCCAGGCAGCTCTGTAGTGCCTGTCTGTGCTTGGCGTGTTCACGTGCTGTAACAAAGAGGTTCTGACAGGTTGTAAATGTTATAAAGTTGCTCTATGTGTAGATAGGCCTTGTTTCCAGAGATATCATGCCATGAATACTACTGATTAGCATAGAATTGTAGAAATAATAGCAAAAGTTAAATAGTTTGAGGCGTGCTAAAGCCTGTTACAAAAGATTAGTCAGGCATAAGATATGTGCTAGTAGCTAATGACAATCAAGCTGCAATGCTAACGTTACGATCGATATGTTATATTACTGTGATACAACATTTACATAAGACACTTTAGTATCTACGTTAATAGAATTACTAAGTGGAACTTCTTTCAAAGACTGCTCTCATTGCGATTAGTGCTAAGAGCTATAACGCGCGCGATGGCTGTCGGAGATAGATGAATAATTGATGGTGTATTTTTGAACATGCTTAATGATTTATACTCTGCTTGTAGTTATATAGTATTCGTATCACCTTCTCGTGGCCACACTCTAATGCCGCCTGTAGTGCGTTACTGTAGCGTCCTCGAGCGTTGACATCAGCACCTCGGTCCAGTAGTGTCTGCACCACCTTCTCATGGCCACATACTGATGCCGCATATAGTGCATTATTGTAGTGTCCTCCTTGAGCGTGGACATCGGCACCTTGGTCCAGTAGTGTCTGCACCACCTTCTCGTGGCCACGGCCTGATGCCGCCTGTAGTGCATTTCCGTAGCGTCCTCCTTGAGCGTTAACGTAGGCGCCCTTATCTAACAGCATCTGTACGATCTCTCGAGAGCCATGATATGATGACACCTGTAAGACAGACCCGTAGGTTCCGCAAATTGTATTAACAGGTTTCGATACGCTAAGTAATACTGATAGTAAATTTGAGTATTGTTGTTCCGCAATGAAGTAGATTAAAGTCACGCCGGACGTGACCTTCTTAGATTTGTAACGCTCGAGGACATTCCACCAGAGTCTGTGTAAGTCCAACCAGAGACCGTTCGCGTCGATTTGATTTTTCAAGAAAGCTAGCTGAGAGATACTATGCTGCTGTGCTTGTTCAGCGTGGTCGAAAAGATATGAAATCGCATAGTCGAGAAAGGGCAGTTTCAGGCGCATTTCAGATCTGAATATGTCTCCAAGGAGGCATTGGTCTTGTGACTAGCTTCACAATAATGTTCGTATTCTTTAGGCATATTATTCATCGATATACAGCGGAAACAAGCTATCCGCAGGATTTCATGGCTGATACCAGCAACATTCGTGGCCAGAGCTCGGGATATTGATGCCAAGCCATTCTCTTTGAGTAGGAATTCGCGAACTGTCTCATGTATGAATTGGACCGTTGCCGCTTGTGACGGGGCAACTTCGACAGCTTCAACAAGACCACGTGAACAGTTGAGGACAAATCTGGCAAGGCGATCGGGCGCAGGCACAGAGATCTCGGTAGGTAAAGTGCGTATCGGGTTATCCGGCGATTTAGAGTATTCCATTGCAACAAATAGTTCTGCCGGCTGAAGTGGACGCATGCGGAAAACCATCCACTGAAAGAAAAGCATGCTGGTTTCGATCCCGTCGTCACTCTTCAGCAAGATCCCTTGAAATAGCTCGTTGAGACCTGCTGGAATGGTTTTGAGCCGAGCTTTCATTTCCGATAAAGGTACTCCACGGTCATCGAGTTTGTTCAATATCTGCACGACAAGGACGACCCAAAGAAAGATCCGAGCTGATTTGTTCAGAATCTCGGCTCGAAGGTCGCCCTTTTCAGGACCATCAAGGCACGTTAGTTCCTTTGTGATGTAGTTATCAATATCCTGACCGTGCTCAAGTTGATCTTCGACCACCAAGGAAAGTCCTCTAGTAATGCTGATGTGAGGATAGTGACGACTCGAAAGGCAGATGTGGAGTTTGCAAGAGCTGCCAAGGGCTAATGCTCGGTCAAAAAGTTGTTGTAAAAAGCTGATCATTTGTCGGACATCATCCTCATACTCGGCCTCGTCGAGTGCGTCGATCAACAGGCACAGTCCGGACGACTCGTTCGACTCGATAGTATCATAGAGAAATTCTTGCAGTTCTTCCACAGACCAGTTCTCCCCCAATTGTCCTGGGTCTTTTAAAGCAAATTTTTCTGCAAATAGAGTTCGGATGCTTGGATACGAAGACAGAAGGTGATGCACAACTGTACGGTACAAACCTAAACTTGACTTCTCAAGAGAAGCCGAAGCTCGGGCATTGAAGAAGTAAGGGACGATGGTTTGCTGGACACGGTCCTTGCTCTTTCGCCTACGAAGCCATTCAAAAAGAGTCTTCATGAGTGTCGACTTGCCGCAGCCAGGTTTGCCCTTGATCCACAGAAAGCCGCTGTGTTGAGCTAAGCAGCCATTTTCATACCATGTCCGAAAATGCGGATGACGAAAGAGCCACTGGCAGGTTGACAACAGTGCTTTCTTGACGTTGTTGACACGAAAGTCGATTCGATCGAATAGGAGGGACTTGAGGAGGAAATTGTACTTGTCTTCGCTGATCATCATTGAATTGTGTTCAGAACCCTGACCTGACTGCTGGATGTGGCCACCCATGATTTCCATATGCGATATAGTTGTGTTGCCATACGAACGACTGTTACTCGGCCCCGAGACGTTCACATCATACGATGTCCTGACACGTTTTGCAGGCCTCGGCTCGCCTAATCGTGAAACTTGTGCCGTCTGACCGACGTCGGCGGCTCGCCCAATGAAGTCATCGACATCATTGAGCGGCGCCAGTCTCCGGCACAATCCCAGTGATCTGACCTCATCAATAACACCAAGACGGCCAGCGATATTACTGCCACACTGCTTGTTAATCTCCTCCTTGAGCCGGCGGAACGCATTGTCGCCCTCGCCATAGATAAGCGGCATAAACACGTTGAAAATTCCGAGTAGACAATATGCTCCGTCCTCTGTCTCCCTAGTCTGGCGCTTTTTCGTCCAACGTATTTTTTCGTCGATCGGAAATTGAGCGAGAGGTGTGCCACACAGAGCAGCGAGAGGAAGGGTCGTGACCTCGTGGATCAGCTGTGCCAGCGTCTGCTTTGTCCCTATGAAGTCTTCTTCCTGCGAGAAGAATTCGACAATAGCAGGGGCCAGAAGCTCTTGCAGCGTCCAGCCTCGTGTAAACCATCGGCTGATTCGCAAGCTTGATTCCCACATGCTCTGCACTTCACCGATGTTGTCACCCTTACGCACTGATACATCGGAAAGATAGACATAGCACTTTTTCGCATCACGATACCAACTAAACATCAATGTGATGGCTTTCGACAGCTCAACGTGGTTGTCTTTGTTGATACAACATGTATCCACCCAGAAGTACTCGATCCCGTCTTTTCTCGCTTGTTCTCCACAAAATCGAATCTTCGCATATCCCGCCTTGCTTTGACCTTGACTCTTCTGTATATCGGCGAAGGTGACTTCGTTGCGGTCTAAACCCCAGGTGTGGGAGAGGATCGCATAGGGAGGAATGTTCTTGTCTAGATCATCGGTCAGGCTGAGCTCGTTCTGACTGCTCCATCTCAAGAGTCGCATTGCTGCATCGTCGTTGGCAATTGTGTTAGGTCCGTGAAAGGTGCTCAGTAAATTGCAATCTCCGTAACTTATAAATTCTCACACAACTGTACCATCTACTAGAGGTCGACCGAAGGACGGCCAGAAACGCTGAATTGTTATAACCCAACCTGTGACTCCTACATCATGCTCAGCCTCATCGAAGCAGCTTTGAGATGTTCTGGCAAGCAGGCAAACTGCGACAATCACGTGACTATCGCCAAGTGCCGGAGGCTGCCGTTCGCGAGATCACAGACAGACTCCGCTTATATGTCGGAGCATAGTTATCGAAGCACAAGATAGAAAGCAGAAGAGGTTTCAAATGACTATCATAACAGTGTAACAGGAGGTGTGGTGACTTACAGGCTGTAAGCGGCCGAAGGCCTATTGGGTGTCCTTAACGTTCTAAGCGCCGTAGTGGGGCAAGACCCTCAGCTTTCCAAAGATTATGGACACATCTTTTAGGACTTCGATTTCGCACATAACTATACTACTTACACTGGCAGAGCTTCAATCCAACTTGAAGTTCAGTTGAGCGGCATCTCCAAGTCTTGGCAACATCTCCGCAGCTTCAATGAACAGGATCTTCGATTTTGTGAAGGGTCACGCTTGTCCTGCGCTTCTTTCAAGCACTGCCAGTGCATGAGCACTGCCCATCATGGCAGCCAAGACCCTCTCGCCAGCATCTCGGCCCATCCTTGCATCGAGATTCACTCGCATACCCCACCCAACAACAAGCACACGATTCCAACCCTCCGTACAGCTTCTCCCCCTCGACCGCCGGCTTATCCGGCCTCTCTCTACCTACGGCTACATGCAATCCAAAGCGCTGGTCTACTCAACCCACGGCGAGCCACGTGATAAACTCCATCTACACACCTATTCAATCTCACCTCCCACCCGAACATCCATCACACTACGCATGCTGGCTGCGCCCATCAACCCCGCGGATGTGAATCAGATCCAAGGCTCGTACCCGAGCAAACCACCTCTCGGTACCGCGCTTGGTACGAGTGTGCCTAGCGCCGTAGGGGGGAATGAAGGGGTTGCTGAAGTGCTGGCTACAGGTGGGGAATGTAAAACCGTGGGGAAGGGAGACTGGGTGATCATGAAACGTACTGGCATGGGGACATGGAGGACGCATATGCAAGTCGATGAGGGGGAGGTCATGAAGATACCGAACAAAGAAGGGTTGAGCGCGTTGCAGGTTGGCACCGTGAGCGTCAACCCGGTATCAGCGTACCGCATGGTGAAGGATTACGTCGACTGGAGTGCTTTCGGCCTACGTGATAAGGAGGAATGGCTGATCCAAAACGGCGCGAACAGCGGTGTCGGTCGCGCAGCCATCCAATTCGCCAAACAATGGGGCATTAAGAGCCTGAACGTGATCCGCGAACGCCCCGGCTGGAAAGCTCTAAAGTCCGAGCTCGAAGACCTCGGCGCCACAAAAGTAGTCACGGAATCCACTTTAATGGAAAGAAGCTTCAAAGACCAAGTCGCCGAATGGACGAAATCAGGCCGCGAACCCATCAGACTCGGCCTGAACTGCGTCGGCGGTAAGAACGCCACTGCGCTGGCGAAACTGCTCAGTCCAGACGCTCAAATGGTGACATATGGCGCCATGTCGAAACAACCCACCCTGCTGCCTACCGGGCTGCTTATCTTCAACAACATCACCTTCAGCGGGTTCTGGGTGAGCAAGTGGAGTGACCGGCATGCGAGGGAAAAGCAGCAGACGGTAGAGGACATCTTAAACATGATGAGGGAAGGGAGCTTCAAGGATGTTCCTGTGCAGGAGCTGCTGTGGGATCGGGGGACGAAGGAAGAGCAGTTGAAGGAGGCGGTGCAGGGGACTCTGGAGGGGTACAGGAAGGGGAAAGGGGTTTTTCTTTTTGGAGAGACTTGAATGAAACATGCTCATGGAGTCCAAGGTTCTTCTCTTCGGTAATAGAAGTGAGTCTGCTGTTGAAAGCCTCGATGTCAACGACAGCAAGGAAGGCGGGAGAAATTGGTCCGGCCTCAGGACGGTCACTCCAAGTATATGGTCTGGAAGGCTAGGTAATTACCGGAGTATCATGCATCTGTGGAATGCAAGAATTGAGGTCCCACGTCCCCTGCCGAGCAGAAAATCACCGGCAACCAGCGTTACGTGACAGTCTACGCTGTGGGATCGCAGATGGCTTTGAAGTTGTGCCAGATGGATTCATGAGCCTTCCAACAAGTGAGAACAGTCGAATGGTCTGACGGATAAATGTAATCATATTGTAATCCAGAGACATCAAATAAAAGTGCAAACGTCGGACAATATGACGGAAGACTCAATACATTTTGTATTAATTTTGTAGTATATACATAGAGCCTCAACAATCTGTAGGCATATTACTCGCTACCCGCGACACACTGTCCAAGCTTCTCCATGCCAGCGAACGATACTCTAACCGGCCTGATACAGCGCTGGACCAGCAACAACATGAGGGTTGACCTGGGAAATGTTGAATGGCGTCACATACAGATCGAGATCTGTAAGAACGACAAACATAGTGCCATTTACAGCTGGATCTCCCTCAAATGTTGATACATCCGGCTGGACGGTCATGCCAGTGGTGCCAGACACGTTGGTCAACGGCGAATAAGTCACGTTCAATTGACTGGCCCACAGAACGAATTTTGGAGCGCCAGCGGTGGTCGATGTGATGTAACTGTTGTTCGGCCCTACTGGCCTTCCTGGTGTTTCCCAAGAAAAATAGACCTGACGACCTGGGTACGACAAGGGAATCGTGCGGTTTTGACTAATGCGAGGATTGCAGTCCGCGAGCTCATCATCCGCATCAAAGCAGGCCTCCTCGGGAGGGACCACAGTCGAGTTTAAAGTGTTCATACCAGTGTCAATGGTCTCGTTGATACCAGTCTGACGGGCATCGAGACGGGCTGGGTTTGGCTGATTCAGGATTGCGAGAGCTGGAAAGTTCTGCCATGCCAGGCGAGTTTGATTGGCCGGACATTCCGAGATGTATGGTGCAAGCAAAGTCCAGGCCCATGACTGAGGCACCCCAACTTCAAACCAAACTGGCATGGGGAAGATGCCATCGAACTGACGGAAGATAAGTTGCTGCCTAGCCTCGGTAGTGATGGATTGGAGCAAAAGCGTGGCAGACTCGCGAGAGTCGAGATGTTCTAGGAAACCATACACGCCGGACTCTCCAAAACGCGTCAACTTCTGGCAGAAGTCGAGGAATTCGCGCACAGTGGTAAATGGATAGTTGTATGTGCACTGAACGGGAGCACTCTCGCCAATAATATTGGTGAGGAGTGTAGAGTGACCAACTTCTTGGTCCGCCATGAACTGGATTAAGTAGCGATCTTCAGCAGTCAAGCCAGCGGCCTCGAACTCTTCGGCAGAGAATGTAGCAAGACCATGGTGGAAGAGATCGAGCTCAATCCACTCCTGATACAAAGCGAGCGCAAATGACTGATAATCAAAATCGCTCTTGACATTGTAAACAGGCTCGGTCCCATTGGTGCCAAGCCCCCCGGCCGGTGTATACGGAGCTGGCTGAGGGTCTTGAAGTTCGCCATTTGCAAGGTAGGTCGTTGCTGTAGGGTTTGGTGGAAGCGCTGGGATGGAGGCTGCCAGAACAGTGTTCGATAGAGCACCGGTCGTAGTTGGCTGGCCACTATACGGGCCGTGAGAAGTAGGACCCGTAACCTGGCTGCTCACAACAGGCGGTGCTGGTGCAGCAGTTGCGGTCGCTGCCGGCGCATCGGTTGTGGCTTGAGGGGCTGGTGCTGCAAAAGCAGAGGCTGTAAGAGCCAAGAGGCCAGCAGCTTGAAAATAAGAAGGCATATTGGGTGAGGGATAGCAGGACCAAAAGCGCTTCAACTACAGGACAAGGTAAGGGGAGGAATCGGAGCACTTATACAATATACCGGGTGACGGGGATAAGACAGGGCCTTGATGACCTCACCAAAGCAGAGAGGCAGCCTCCATGACATGTACCACATTTTCGTCAACACGGCTCTCACGGAATGCTCTTCACGATTTGCCACCATTTCAGATTGGCACCAGCAAGGTTTCTGTCATCCTTGTCCAAGAAGAGGTGGAAAGTGGGCCGGTAGGAATTGGCGCACAGTTGCGTCAATCCACCGCGCCTCAACACGTACACAATGTCTCAGCAGACTGAGCTTCCCAAATGGCAACTGCCGGGGTATTCAAGAAGTCCTTCAGTGCTTGAGCCAGGATCTGTCACTTACGGAAACCCAAGGTCCGACCAATCACGACTGCCTTGGATGAGCTCCTGGTTGACTAAGGTCCTTGGTAGTGGACGGATCCTCGCTGCTGTCGACTCCTAATGTGAGAATGTGAGAGTAAAACTGCAGCAGCTGCTACTCGAGTAGGTTAGCCGCATGGAAAACATAGTGAGAAGGGAGCTCTGACAGTTGGCAAGGTTGTTGGTTCCGATGTCAACGAGTAAGGATGACGTTACCATGCGGCTTTGAGTTGACGCTACCAGAAGCTTACGTTGGACAACCGAGCAGGATCTGTAATAAATGGGGTGTGACCTACCATGCTCATGGAACAAGGTGGTAGAGCAGTGAGGACGAGGTGGGGTTTCTCCAATCCGAAGCTGCTTTTCACGATAAGTACGCGCAAGCCTAAAGCTGGCGGGTGCATATTAAGCCTTGAAGCGTAGGACAGATTCGCGTACAGTATGATAGCTTGATCGAAGAAAGTTACTCGAGTATGTTGGGACTTCGTAACGGACTTCCGTTGGAGTGCTGATCATTCTCAAGGCACGAACCATCAACCGGAAGGGTAATCGTGCCAAGCTGAAGAGAGCGGGGACTTACTATGTAGTACTACTACCTAGCAGGAGAAGGCCCTCTGGAAACTATGCCTAAACTACCATCAATATGTGCTTAGTTTCGGCCTAAACGTGGCATGACCTAGTATACATATAATTATGCATTTAAACACCTGAAATATAATAAAATTTGTTCTTTCAGACGTTATTTTCGAAAAACAATAGTCAAATTATAACTAACTTATGGGGGGAGCGATGGACTCACACCTTCACGCGGTGCTTCCTATCAGTATCTCATAGAGAGTGGACTCTATGAGAGAAGCTGAGATGAGTCCTCCCGCTTGCGAGCGGTCACGACGCGTTGCGGATGGTGCCTCCTCAGTGGCATCACGACTGATTAATTGCGAAAGAACTCTATTGGGCAAAAGCCGCAGGCGTGAGCTCCCACGACCGGATAAAGCGTGAGCTACGAGTCTCTGCGGAAGGTTGCAGTAGCATATCTACAAATGCTGCATTTGTGCCGGAAGCTATTTGGTGAGCCGTGAGGCCTTAGTTGAGCCATACATCGAATGTGTCACAGGTGCTCACAAGCGGCCGTAACTTTATAGAAACAGATTAGATCTGATAGGACCGAATTATAATCTGTGGAAATAGTTTTATTAAGGATTTGCGACCTGTTATAAGACCACAAGCAGGAGAACATAATTACAGATGTGTGTAATCTCTTATAAACAAAAAGCGGTAGTACTATGATTTCATAATGCCTATCAACCCATCCGAAGGGTTAATCTAGATAGTACTGCCCCCTTCCACCTTTTGAACGCGCTAATAACGCGTTAATCAACACCTGCAGGCAACTATAACAAGTTACAAAAAAAGACAGAACATTACAAGGCCGAACATCACACAAAAACAGGTTATAAGGAGAAAAAAATCATTAACAATAAGAGTCATGCGGTTGCGAATGATACCGACCCTTTACAACATAACACAATCTGGTATAAGGAAGAGGAGGGGGAACAAGGATTACTGTAATAAGTTTTGGGAGAAGTTCGATTACGAACAGAAGATACCAAACAATTAGTATCACGATTAGTTCAACACATCGGCCAGTAACTCAAACGCAGGGACGAGATCCTCTACACCGATACCAGACCCCACGACAAACTACGACACTTTACGAATCCGGGCGACTTCATCTTTCCGGGACTATCTCGAGGTTGGAAATGACTACACACAAAAGGAGGCTGGCCAGCACCAACTCAAGCACACAACTCCTACGCACAAGCAAGCGGAGTTACGATCAATTACACACCAATACGCGCCAGCAGCCTACGAACACCAACTGACCCACAACATCACAAAGGCAACACTCTGGAATGCTCCCATCTACTCGCTTCTCCCTGTAGGGGACATAAGGGAGTAGAATTAAGATGAAAGAGCTCGGAACCTTTCGTGAAGACACGTCTACCTGGTATCTGACACAAACAACAGATACAGAGGGCTTACAGGTTTTCTTCCCCAGAGGGTTTATCCTGTACATAGCTTTTGTTCACTCCCTCATGAGCTCAATGGCTCGATAGGTGTAAGAATAATAATAATAACTAACTTATGGTTATATGAGCCTCCCTATAATCCTTAGAATAATAAAACGTCTGTTAAATTACCAAGGTCTAATACCGCACCATTTTCAGAGCCCTTCTCTCCCGGTAAGTACTTGAGTAACACTTAGTAGACTCTAACTAGAGTCTACCATGTGCTGGTGTCGACCAGTCTCATAGCGGCAGGGTTAAGATTACCGTTCGTAAGAATCATTCCTCTGTAACACACAATTTTAGCTGTCAAATCTTAAATAACTTACTCCTACAAGACACTTGTACAAGGACCTAGAGTCAAATGTACAAAATAAGGAGTCCGCCAAGAATTTTTATCAACGAACAGAAACGCAGAAGAGGATGCAAAGGAGGCCAGGGCGCTCCATCAGGGTCCACAACGCGTCAAAACATTAGTAGTAAGCAAAATAAGCCCAATATGGATATTTTGGACATACTGAACTCCGCAGGAGCAAAATGAGCATAACTTCATTACAGCGGATGGCAATAGATGCCTTTATTAGGCATTTCCATAGTAGTTATCCCCATGCGGCCCTAGCTGTGAGCTCTCTTTCTAGCCGTAAGGAACCTCGTCAGGAGGCGAAAATTTCGGTTAATTTACGTCCTACGAAGCGCACATTACAAACGTACGAAACTGTACCTCGACGGCTGGATAGCGGATTACTTGGTGGGACGAAAGCGAACTCGTTGCCTGCTACAGTGTCAGCTCTGTTCCACAATGTGACTGTTCAAACACCCCATATCTCTATCCAGATACCTCGTCAGTTGAGTCAGCTCCAATAACGTAGCGTCATACCTGATACTTCTGGCAGCTTGGCAGGTCATGCTCCACATATGTATTTCCTAGTAGCAGATACTCCGTAAGAGAGCATCAATCCGCGCCAATGCTTGTCTCATTCCATCTTCAGCCTGAAAATGAGGGCATCGTTTGCCGCTGCCAATTCCTCGAGTACGTTCTGAGGCGTCTTTCCTCGTTGTCTGCCTTGAAAGGTGTCAACTCTTTGCACTTTCAGGCTCACTGCTTCGACCTAGCACCAGGATGGCACTTGAAGGCTAAAATCAAAGTTCCGCTCATTTCCATGCTCTCTAACGTGGTTCAGAGTGCAGGATGTGAAGCATGAGCCTTATTGTTGAACGGTGCTCCTATTAAGTAGAAGTAGCGTAGGTAAATATTTGCAGGTTGGCTTTACGCATACGGCAGAATTCTCTCCGAAATCCCCCTGAGGGTTGACCAATTAAATCGTAAGACAACCGCCACAGAGTAGCCAACGAAAACTGGCCAAACGAGCCCCTCACACTTCAACACATCTGAGCCGCCCTACTCTGTACGTTCGCAATACTTCTTAACACTAGCAATTTCTAATCACAGCTGTCCGGATATCCGTTGAAATTGTTATGCCTACAGCGCTCTCTCCTAGAGCATTTCATTCAAACTGAACTGCATAAGGTTTCTTCTCTCTCAGGGCATGCAAACCTGGCGACTGTTTTCAGGGGCCACCTAGGTCAAACGGCTCTTCCACTAACTAGCCCTGCCAAGATTAAAGGGGCGTCTCAAACAGAGCATCAATTCCAGCAGATTTCTGACATGAGACGTGCTTCAACTCTAAACAATGAGGTTTGGAATTCAGCTTAGCCTCGGCCATTCGACATCTATCATGCTGCCATATATTTCCGATTCTCCTCTCGATGTGGCGACTGAGTTTCCTTCCCTTCCCTTCACTTTGTGCCCCCGTCATTTCAATTTAGCCGGCTAGGTTGCGAGTGCTGGTCCACTCCCTGGTCTTCTGGCTTAATCCTCAGTCGTCTTTCCTTTGTCTCTAACATAATCGATCCTAGAAACTAGTTCACAGCAAGACAGCCATGTTGCGTGCAACAGCAATTCTTCCCTTGGCATGCGCCACCGTCGCCTTTATATTGTCCATGTTGGTGCTGTTCGCAGGCGACTCCCCGAAAATTCTTCCATCAGTCGAATTATTGAGAGTGCGTGGCAAATAACGATGACAAGTACTCTCAACAAGGCAGGGCTGATTCTTAATAGTTAAATACCTCCCAAGTTGGCCAGGGCTTAAACCTCTTGGGCGACTCAGAATCATCTGATAGGGGCGGCCTAGGCGGCTTGTTCGACAAGGGAAAAGATGCACTTCAGGATGTTGGAAATGATGCCATCGACGCAGCGAGTAGTGCCGTGACTGATGCTCTTGACATCAAGGACTTTTACTCGGCTCATCTGATGACGTTCTGTGAGGGTGACTTTAAGCCTAATGCTAAAGACCCGAAAGCGGAGGAAGAGGTGACAGCTTGCTCGAAGCGCAAAGCATTCTACACTTTTGATCCAACAGAAATCATCGAATCCAAGCTACCAGAGGGCCTCGGCCTATCGGATATCAAATGGCCAGATGAGATCACCAACGGGGTGAGAGCCATCAATATGGCTTCAAGGGCAATGTTCTTCTTCTACCTCATCGGCATCGCCGCAGCTGGCATCGGCATGATCGGGGCAGTCTTCGGACTTCTGGCCTACGAGCATAAGGTTGCATTGGCCAATCTTGGGGTCAACTCTGTAAGACCTTCGAAAATGTTCAGTCCCCTCTGGTTGACCAATTTATAGCTTGGCTTTATCTGTCTCGGTCTTGCCTCGGCGATCGCAACAGTCGTCATCTTCCGCGCTACACAGGCAGTAAACGACTTTGGTGGAGACATTGGACTAGCGGCAGATCGAGGTACCGCGTTCTTGGGTATGACATGGACAGCCACCATCCTAATGCTTCTCGCAACCATCGGTTGGGTTGGCGAATTCATGATGGGTCGCCGCCGGAGCGTTTACAAGGAAGAAAGCTATTACTGAAGAGCAAGCGAGATTCTAGAATGTCATGACTGTAAATCGATGCCTGCATTGTATAGAGCAGATAACTGGGTTGAAGATTGCTCTGGTAAAGCGAATGAATCTAATGTCTCTAATGACAAAATCCACACCATCATATTCAGCGATTTCCCCCGACCTTGGGCAATGTTGTATCCGATACAATCCGATAAATTTGTACAGAGTAGCAGCTTACATGTGCCTCGTGCAGACTCGTTCTAATTCACTAGTACTTAATACTGCGTAGAAGAGGGAGGTGAACCTTGGCGAAAATGCTCCTCACCACGGCCTTCTGCCATGCCTTGAAACATTCCCTTCCCTTCAACAAATGTTTCCCCTATGCGTACTTAGTATCCGAAACAAGAACCACTTCGAATACATTTGTTCTCTATGCTTTTGCAGATACAATTACCGGTCGATGGAAATTCTCCCACAAGCATAAAAAGTCATGGATTTGCGCAGCGTCTTCGCATACTGCATTGATCATTCAGAACAGGCCCTTGTACAGGGCAGATGCCAGAGACGTTGACATGCTGCATGCTGATGTACTATTGTTCATAAATATGCTCCCTTTATCATGCAAGACTATGCCTGTCAATGGTAGTGGTACAAGCTGCTTTCCATGCAACCATCTATATTAGACCTGGACTCTCAAGCTGCTTCTGCGAGACTGGTGTGCTCTGTATTCCTTTCTGCATAAAATCCAGTCACTTACAATGTGCACTTTGGTATTTGTTCTACCATTTCTATCATAGTGAAGAAATCGTCTTTGTTTCTTTACATCTCAGTCACTCGTTTTCCGCAAGCTAAACTACACTCTACTGCTATTTGACCGACTTCCTCTTACTCAGCAGACCGCTGCTGCTATTGTAACTTATTGCACTCCAGACCAACAACCTCGCGAGATGTCTGAAGCCTCGCCACTCATCTCACCTGCTGCATCGACTACCTCTTTCTCAACCGCTTGCACCTCCATATCACCAACGGAGATCACCCAACCACGATATCTTCAAGATGAAGAACAGAGCCAACGACAGCACAAAGCACCTGTGCGAAACTACAGCCGTCCTCAGCGTCGACGCGAGATCACCAGCCAGACCTTGCTGCTCTCGTCACCGTTAGCAACTCTAATCTATACCGCGTCCAGCACTGCTGCTGCTCTCCCACTGACAAGCACGACATCGGCAAACATTCCCCCCAGTTATTCAGTTGTTAATGAGAAGGGTAATGTGCTGAGGAAGAAGAGGGCTTCAGGTGGTAGGCCGGAGAGGCTGGTTCGAATGGGTGGACCGGAGATTAGAGTCGTGGTTACCAGTTCTGAGAGTGTTTCGGAAGAGTTCCTCTGTCCTTAGGAGTTGTTTTTAATGGTGAGATGTTCTCATTCCTTCAAGAGTAGAGTAAGAGGTCTAGCTCATATTCTGTAGACGCTATCAGTGAGAGGACTTTAGAGAAATAACCTAAGTTTCGAATAAAAAATGATCCAATCGAGTTACGGCCAGGTCGGAGATCTTCTATTGGCTGGATAGGTCATGCTGCCAAATATCTAGGCCATCACCCCATACATAAACGTACCACATACTATTCAGGCTTGCTTACATGGCTTCACCACGTTTCGCGGCTGAAGTTCGGGTGTTATGTAAGTATGTCAGTGGGGTTTGAACTTGGCCCAAGCTTCCACTACCTTTTACCCCGCACCGAGCTGGAATTTTGAATATTATTGTATCCTGCAGGTCAGCAACTCTCACCGACATCTGTTTCATTGCCTACCGTCAACCTATAAACCCCTTCTATCTTCAACGAAAGAGCTGTCGAAGCCGAGGTCAGTTTGGCCCAGTTGCTGTGATTCCAGTAGGATCTGTCGCTGACATTTATGCTCCAGACACTTCACAACAATCCACAATCCACAATCTGACCTCGTATTACCATCACCCAAGACCTGATCATCCGCAATCATGGTCGGGAAAGCAGTCCACTTTGGTGGCGGCAACATCGGTCGCGGCTTCATTGCTGAGCTCTTCCACGAAACTGGCTATGAGATCGTCTTCGTCGATGTTATGGATAGTATCATCGAAGCTCTCCAAAAGGCAGACTCGTACACTGTGACCGAAGTTGACGACAAGGGCGAGAAATCCAAGACGATCACCAACTATCGTGCTATCAACTCCAAGTACAACGAGGCGGATGTTATCAAAGAAATATCAGAGGCAGATGTCGTCACTTGTGCGGTTGGCCCCAACATCCTCAAATTCATCGCTCCTCCCATTGCCAAGGCCATCAAGGCTCGTACCATGTCCAAGCCCCTAGCTGTTATTGCATGTGAGAACGCTATCAATGCCACCGACACACTTGCGGGCTTCATCAAAGACTCCAAGAACATGGACAAGGACACCTTGGACAATCTGCCATCCAAAGCCGAGTTCGGCAACTCTGCCATTGATCGAATCGTTCCAACTCAACCCAAGGACGCCGGCCTCAATGTGGTGATCGAGTCATTCTACGAGTGGTGTGTCGAGACAACAGGTTTCAAGTCTGGCCATCCTGAGATCAAAGGTGTACACTGGGTCGATAACCTTGAACCATATATTGAGCGTAAGCTCTTCACTGTCAACACTGGGCACGCTACATCGGCCTACTTTGGTCACTACAAAGGTATCCGGACAATTCATGAGTCTCTCCAGGACCCCGAGATCAAGAAGGCTGTCAATGAGGCTCTTGATGAGACTTCTCAGCTGATTGTCCAAAAGCACGGCGTCACCAAGGAGGAACAAGAGAAATATGTCAATGCCATCATCACTCGAATCTCTAACCCTGCTTTGGAGGATGTTACTGACCGTGTGGGTCGTGCTCCATTGAGGAAATTATCTCGCAAGGAGCGCTTCATTGGGCCTGCAGCGCAATTGGCAGAAAAGGGAGGCAAGGTCGATGGACTTCTGAAGGGTGTAGAGATGGCCTTGCGCTTCCAAAATGTTGAGGGCGACGAGGAGAGTGCTGAATTGGCCAAAATCATGAGCACAACATCAGCATCCGAGGCAACAGAGAAGCTTACCGGGCTTGAGAAGAGTCATCCTCTCTACGAGAAGATCGTTCCTATTGTCGAGAAGGTTCAGAAGGAAGGCAAGAAATGAATACATTGCTTGTCCAACCAAGTTGTGGCTGGAGGAAGCATCTGACCTTTGATGACATTGGCTATAGAGCAACCAAACAGCCTGCGGCCATCGTGCTGAGACTCAAGATTCCCAAAAGTATAGGAGAGACCCATGAATCTGAGGGATACCACGGGTTTGTATTACTCTACCAAGCAGATTAGACACCAATATAAGAGGATATCATGACAATGATACCATTTGGCATTCGTTTCGGTTACTATAAATTGACAACCTGCGTTATGATTGTGAAATCGAGTTGGAATGAGGATGTCCGACCTTTATCTCCATCTACGCAATATCATCTTACGAACTGACATTCAGCTCTTGGCCGACCGTTCAAACTTCAAGCACAAGCTTTATACCGCTGACGCCCTTCTTCAGGATATCCAACGCCTTCTGCGCGGACTGCAAGCCTCCCTCGACCACCTGAATTCTTGGACTCGGCACAAACTCTCCCTTCTCTACCTGTTCCTTTAACCACACCCTAAAAACGAAATGAAAAAAACTCTGTCCTCTCCCGCTCATCCAGCGGAGCGGCAACAAATTTCGCCTCTACACCCTCCACCTTTGGCGTATCTTCCGGTATATGGGTGGCAGACGCCAGTTTCGCAGTCTTCTCCCCCTTTAATGCTTTCAAGATTTCCACACTCGATGGCAACTGCCCAACCGCATCGAAGCCATTGTCAATGGTCACCCCGTCCACCTTTGCCGCCTTGATAATGTTCTCCACTACACGCTCATCTTTATAATAGAACGTCTTGCTAGCTCCTAATTCCTTTAGATACTCGTGATGTTTCTCGCTCGCGGTCGTGTAAACTTTGAACCCCATCATCTTAGCAACCTGGATCGCTGCGCTGCTGATACTACTCGCGCCACCCCATACCAGCATCCCCTGCTTACCCGGCGCTGTGTACGAAGTGTCGCGAGGTAAACCTATAGGGTACCATCCAGACCATGCTGTCACGACCGCCATGGGCAGCAGACTCGCCTCGTTAAAGGCCATGCCCTCAGGCAACTCCACAGTTTTCACAGCTGGGACAAGAACCCGTGTTTGAAGCGCGCCGTAGTCTGGCGCGCCCTGCACGAAGAAACAAGGCGCAAAGGCAGGGACACGGGTACCTGGTTTGGGGGCGTCAGTGGGGACGGAGGAGCCCGCGGAGATGACGATTCCTGCGACGTCGGAGCCTGGGATGGCGGGATAGGAGGCAATGAAGAAGCCGAGATCACGCTGTATATAGTCGATTGGGTTGAGTGCGATGGATTTCACTTCGATGAGGAGCTCATTGGGACCTAGGGTGGGAGGGCAGGCCGGTGGGTTACTTCGAGAGCAGAGCCCTTTGATGTCAGGAGGGCGGCGAGATGTTGGCCTTGGGGGGTCGAGGTGCCAACGACTTTCTGCTTGATCTCGTTGACGATAGAAGACATGGTGGGCGTCTGGGTCAGTAGCTTCTGCTGGAATGTGGTTGAAATGAAGGTGACAAGATATAGGAAAAGGTGGTCAAGGCAGAAATGTCAGGGATGGTCAATGATACGATGTGAATATAGCGACCGAGACGAAAAGTACAACGAAAGAGAGGAACAGCAACAGGTTCATGTATCTTTGCGATGCAGTGCAGGCCAATACCATACTTGGTCCGATTTTTGAGATGTCCTAACCCTCCCAAAGAATGCAAAATGCTTATCATGTCCAAGATCAATGCAGTGAAGCTGCACCCAAGGAGAACTGTGCTCAGTTAGCAGTATGTCAGATGTCCCTGGCTTTTGATCCGGGGTGGCTTGCAAAGGATTGGGTGCTAGGAAACATGGTCAAATGAAAGCAAAGCCGTCTTGTTAACTCCGAGTGGGATCAATTAGTTAAACTCCGCAGCAGAGCAGGTGTGGAGACGGGAGATGATGAGTCTAACGTCCAAGACATCCTGCACGATACTTCATACGTCCATAGACCTGCTATACTCCGCAAGCGTATATGTAAGGTACAGCATCTTACATTATCTATTGCAAAGACAACGAGTCTTGATCTGTGATTGGTGATCGGTGATTGGTGATTGGGCACTGTCAAGGCCCATCTGTCTTTCTCCCCCCCAACCAGCCTGCGCTATCCCGCCCTTGCTCCTTGCTGCCTATTGCAAGACCACCCACACCAAAACAATGCCTCCAGATCTCAACTCAGTCCCGCCGTCTCCCAAACCGCAGGTCAGAGCTAACCCGCGAGTGTCGACCTCATCATCTCACAGAACTTCCGCTACTATGCCTCCTCCATCGTCGACCCACTCCACCTTTGTTTCTCCCACTCTGCCACATGCAACCATGGCAGCAGGCGATGAAAGTCACACAAGTGCAGGCTCCGGTAGGTCCTATGTATCCAGATATCTGCTAAGAGGAGAAGCTGATGCAGTCCAGGACCGATGCGCCATCCTCGCCCTCTGACCGCGGCAGATTTACATCTACTTCTGGAGCAAGAGCAAGAAGGCATTGTAGGTCCACCAGACACTTTTGCATACATAACCTCCTCAACTTATGTCCTATATGAAGAGCCTCACGTTAATCCTCATTGATGTAGGTGAATCGCCTAACCCGGGAACTCTCTGCCCTGCGAGCTCAGACCGCGTCTGCCGCATCCAACACCTCATCCACCTCCTCCCTAGCCGTATCCACCTCCAACGAACCCGGCTCCGCGACTCATCCTCACCTCCACACCCCCCACCACCAATACGGCTATCAAATCCCAACCCCCACCTCCGCCCGACGCCATCGATCCTCCAGCTCGCTGAGCGCAAGAAGCAGCCGTAGCATCGCCGGCACAGCTACCGGCACCACAGGTGCAACATCCGTCTCTGGCGTAGCTCCTGCGAGAGATCTACCACCACCTACCACGACCACAACGTCGAGTAGTCGACCCTCAGTCGAGCTGAGCCGGGATCCGAGACCAAGCGTCAGCAGGCAGAGCTCGACGAGGAGTGAGCTTAGACAGTCTCAGCATCCTACGCAGCAGCTTGCCACTCCGGCTGGACATGGGCACGGGCACGGGCATGGGCATGGGCATAGACATTCGATCAATTCACAACAGGCTGCGGGTGTAGGCGCTGGGTCCGGTCAAGGGGTTTTGGCATCGCCGAGCGGAAGATATGAAGAGTTGCTTGCTCAACGAGAAGAATTGGAGGGTCTAAAGCGGGAGAATGAGGCTTTGAGGCGCAGAATTAAGGAACTGGAGGTGGAAAGGCGGAACTCGAGCGAAAGACCGACGTCGACTTCGCACGGCGGAGGCTCATGATGTTTCGAAACGGACGGGTTACATGGGCGGCATCACAACACCTGCGGTCATCCATACCGAGTGGGAAGGAGCTGTTCGAAGGGTAGTGCTTCCGCCAAGGAATTCGTATTTTCCTGCCATTTAGTATTGAGCGAGGCGTCCAAGCAAACCAGGGAGGGGTATTAGCGACTCAAGGCATCCTTCAACTCTTCAATCACTACCAGCGAGCTGGCCGGAGGACAGGGCGCAAAACGAAAACAGGCTCACTAGCAATCGAGCCATATCCTTGCATCATCTCCATCTTCCTTTCCTATGGCGGAAAACTTCTCCAGGTCCGTAGTGCTACTGTGCGTTTTACGTTTACGCGATATCCCTTACAGACTAAGTACCGTCGTATGTGATCTACTTCGCCTTGTGCGAGATTGAAAGCACCGCTCTTGCTGTAGGTTACCTTACCTTGCGGTGGGAGAGGGAGGGGATATTCGGGGTTCTGATATACGTAGTAGGAATCAGGAGGCTATTTACTTACCGAGGCGGACGGCTAGTCACTTACTATGTAGAGAAGGCAAAGATGAAAGGTAAGGTTTTGTGCATTTGCACGTGCATGTGTAGCGGACACGGAGGAGCATTGGCTTGGCTATAGGTATTGGAGATTGCTGTGTCCATCTGCTCTAGGGATGGACTCTGATTGATTCTTTTACGTAGTAGCTCGAGCACGCACTCCCACCTCCGAACCAACTCGACGCAGTTGTGTGTGGAAACAGGGCTACCAACTCCAATTCTGGTTCTGGTTCTGGTTCCGTGACATGTGTAGACACTCGGTCATGCTGGGGAAATCAGTCGCTCGCTCGCATGGTAGTGGATGAATGAATGAGCGAGCTCTGTGCTTGCCGAGTAATAATGACAGGCTGCGCCCTTCGAGGGGGAGAGAAAGAGAAAATGACGTGTGGTTCCACCCCTGAGACGTCTTCCCAGTACGCCGCGGAGCTGATGCCAAAAAATGCAATATGTATGTGTTGTATCGGTGGAATATGACAGAGATGTCATGTCCTCTTATTCCTCTGTTCTCCGTATCCATTTTGACTTCCCCTCCTGTATACTTGTTCTCCGCTTTTCATCCACAATCACCTGTCGAGTTCATTATAAGCTTAATCGATCCAAACTCCTGACCCTCCTCCCCGGACCTCCCGTCACCAGTCCTAACCTATAAAACTTCTCCTCCCCTGTTGCAGTCCTGCCGCCGATGTACCATTTTTCTGGCCCTAGCGCATCGATGAATCCACCGGATGAATTCGAGCTGTCCGATCCGCGTCTCTGTCTTCCTCGTGATAACGGTGTGGATGTGCCTCCTCCGGGTGGTGAGATACTCATGTTATGCGGGGTGCTGACGCCGGGTGAGCGGGATAGGGGAGAAACGTGGTGGATGTGAGAGGATGCTGCTACGACAGCAGCTGCGGTGGAGAAGGTGTTGTTGGTGTTTGACGGTGGAGATTGCGGCGAGTTGTTCGACGGCTGTGTGCTAGGAGATGTTCCTGCTTTCGTGGCTATCGAGCGGGTATGTGATGTTGTGGTTGTTGAAGTTGCGGTGCTGGAGGTTGTTGAGACATGGGCAGATGATGCTAGTGTCGTGGGTGAGGTGGAAGAAGAAGAAGCAGCTTTGTAGGCTGGACTCGAGTGTGCGCGAAAGGCGGCGAGGAAGTTTGCGAAAAAGGGTTGGTTCGTAGGCATGTTGGATGTGGGAAGGTGACTGGAAGGTGTGTAGCGATAGAGGACTAGGAAGTTTATGGTCAGCGGCGAGGTTGACGAAAGTCAAGACAACATAATCGCATCGGATAGCTGATTCTCCTGGTGTTGGCGTAGACTGAGAGCTCTTTTCACTGTGAAACTCTCAGAAGTTGCGTAGATATCCGACTGGTTCCGTTGGGGTTACAGCAGACGCCTTGTGCATACCAAGAGACATACCAAAGAGATCTTGCCCACAAAGGGACCAACGCGCAAGGATGTCTAAATGTCCGCACAACTGAGACGGGTAATCAGTTGTGGTACCGGTCAAGCAGGACCTCAACACTCGGAGTGCTAAAAGTGATCGGGATGTCAGGCGGCACGAAGAATCTATCTGCCGGAGATGGACGACACCAGGCAAGACAAATACTCGTCTAAGAGCCTTGAGAGATATTCAGAGAGGGGATGAGTCGCAGGAAGCGTAGGTGAGGTGGATTTATAACGAGAGTGAGGGAAATGGCATGGCTCATCAAACCGCAAACCGCAAACCGCAAATAGTCTCACATGGGAGATTTCGGCACGGCATCCCGAGGCGGTGACGGAGCTGCGAGGTGCGTGGTGCGAGTTTGGCGCTTTAGCAGAAACCTTGAAGCGTCGATGGCCGAATCCACTCGGCAGATTTACTCATACTTCCTACGGATACCTCCTACAGAATCTAAGTAGATATCTACTACGTACTACGTACAACCTCCCTTCCTCACTCCTACTAAGTTAATCGCCATCTACTGCGGTTGTCCTTCTGAGAGAACATGGACGTCACCGATACAGAAGTCCTTATCTTGTATATCCTTGTGCAGTACAATCGAGAAAAGAGCATCAATCATATCTCCCACAGGGCTCGCTCCGTTGATCCAGTGTCATCACCGTTCGCCTTCCCCACCATAACCCCTCCTTCTTGTGGCTTATTCAGATTCGTCCTATTCCTCTCTCCGTCCTAGTCTTTGTCCTTTGTCGCACGCGATTGGCAACGTAGGAAGCTCCTATCTCACAGTCTATCTCATAGTCCATGACTGCCTCGCAATCGTTCATATTTCTCTGGATCACGAACCTTGCTGTTATTCGTTTAAGCAAAATAGACGAAGTCTGCATCAAATGCTGACGATGGATTTGTGCTTATGTAGTCCTGCATTGCCCTCATCCTCGTGCGAAGCCTTGTAAGGAGCATATGCGTCTACCGAGAGCTGTTGACCTGGACACAACTTGGGTACACGTGCAGGAACCTCAGGTAAATTTCGTAATAATCGGTAGCTGCTGGAATTTCACCTCCTCGGTCAAGAATGCTCCTGGTGTTAAGCGCCCATAGTGGGAGCTTTGGTGCACCGCAGGCTATTCCATTATACTCTTTCAGAACAAGGATGGTACCTAGTTATAGTCAGTACGGCTCGTCTCGGCCTCCTAGAGTATGCTCGCAACCAAAGCACAAACATATTCCTGGTCCGCCCGGCCAATAGCATTTTCACGCCCGGTTCCTCTAGGTATCCATGACATCGGTGATTCTTTCGAGAAAGCTTAACTTTAGAATCGGCGAGCTGCTACGGCTTAGCCAGCTCCACGACCTGTGACTGGTAGCACCACATCCAACGATCTTTCTGGGCTCTGCTCTGGTAGAGATGAGGGAGGATCTTCAGATGACAAACCTCCATGGGCGGATCGTTGAGTACAGACGACGAACGAGTACCTGACTGAAATGAATAAGTCGGCTCAAACAGTGACAATTGCTGCTGGTGGGGAGCGTCTTCTGCAGAATGATAAGGGTATTGTTCCGGTTTATATAGGACTTCGTTGATGGTGACTATTGTGACTCTATGCTACTGGGATATGCCCGGTGCATACCAAAAATAAGTGGACATCGGGACACTACTTCAGGTAACTCGTTGGCTACTCACCTGGATATAAACAGCTGTTACAAATACCGTTAAAGATTTACGCGCTTCCATGTCTTTCTCCAACAACAGCGGTGTATCATCAATAATACATCGCCAGGCAACTAGCGGACCAAGCTGCTTTTTGGGTTGGCCAAAGTGCTGTGTAACCTTGGTCTGTTTGCAAGAATGCCACAATATCTTGTGAAGTAGGGCCCGTACCGCTTCAGCCGGCTGAATCATGATGTATTTCACATGCCAGCCAGATATTGGCCAGCCACGGGTGGTCGTGCAGTTAGACTGGAAATGCTGATCAGCAGGAAAGTTTTATGAGAATGGAATCATAGTCTCCAGCTGTAGGGAACGAGACATCGCTGTGAGAAAGCATGGAAGATTGTTTGACGTTACTGCATGAGCAACTCTGACTACGGCCGGCCATGAGTATTGCGAAGTGTGTTTGTAGAAACTCTGAATGCTTGGGGCTTACTCCGTAATATGCTTCCCTACGTCGATTAGAAATTTTCATAACAGAGACGCGCTTACAAGCCAAGGTGACCCCCAAGTCCCGCCGCGCTTCCTAAAAACTTGCATGACATTGATTGCTTATGTACATATCCATCATGATTACTTTGGGTTTCTCCTCTTACGTATTCTGCTAATTGGTCAGCTAATGTACCGCATTCAGACTTGCAAAACACGGATCTACATCCCATGCCCAGTCACAACTTGCTGAAAAGAGTGCATTGGTTGAGAGCCGCAAGATTGCAATACAACACTACTCAGCTATGAGAAACTGGTCGACTGCAGCATTGTCGCCATGAACTCTTTTCGACATTTAAATTCAGGGTCAAGGAAATACTTGTGCCACCAGTTCCGGCATAGGACGAAGGGAGTCACAGGTCGACCATTCAACTACGTACGCCAGGCTTCCACACTTCCAACCCCAGTTGCAAGTTTACGAAACCTCTTCTATGGTACGGCCTTGGTCTTCGGCTCTGGCTTGTTGTATCTCTACATCACGGATACTCGGGCAAGCCTACATCGTTGGCTTGTCGTACCTACGCTGAAAATCCTCTATGCGGATGCAGAAGAAGCCCATCATGCCGGTAATTCGGCGTTAAAATTCCTCTGGCAGTTCGGCCTATATCCTCGTGAACGTGGTGATCCAGACAGTGCTGGAGATCTTCAGATTGAAGTCTTTGGATATAATCTTGTCAATCCCATTGCAACTTCCGCAGGGATTGACAAGGACGCTGATATTCCCGATGCACTGTTCGCGATGGGGCCAGCAATTGTCGAGGTAGGCGGAGTAACACCATTGCCGCAGGAGGGAAATGCCAAACCACGAGTCTTTCGAGTGCCTTCTCAAAATGCACTCATCAACCGATACGGACTTAATTCTGAAGGAGCCGACCACGTGGCCATGCACTTGCGACATCGGGTCAGAGAATTTGCTCGGGCTAAGAACTACGGTCAGGATGCAGAAGCTGAGCAGTATGTTCTAGATGGTCATGCTCACGTACCTCCCGGAAGTCTGATGCCTGGTCGGTTGCTAGCCGTGAATATCGCGAAAAACAAACAAACTCCAGACGAGGACATCGACCGTGTCACAGACGACTACGTGTATTGCGTTGAACGGCTTGGCCCATACGCCGACATTCTTGTCGTCAACGTCTCTAGCCCAAACACCCCAGGCTTGCGGTCATTACAGCAATCTAAGCCACTGACCACGATATTGACCGGCGTGGTGAATGCGGCACAAAATGTGAACCGAACTAAGAAACCTGCCATCATGGTTAAAGTCAGCCCTGACGAAGACTCTGATGAGCAAATTGCGGGGATCTGTGACGCTGTCTGGAATTCTGGCGTCGATGGTTTGATAGTCGGCAACACGACAAAGGCAAGACCTGACCCTCTACCATTGGGTTATAAGCTATCACCAGTTGAGGAGCAAGTCCTGTTGGAGCAGGGTGGATACTCTGGCCCCCAGCTCTTTGACAGAACGATATCTCTGGTAAAAAAATATCGAAAGCTATTAGAGAACCGACCCCAAAAAGCTCTTCAATCAAACGTCGAAAGACCGGCCGACTCTGGGAACCGACCACAATACGCTCAGCAGCCCTCAGATGAAGGGGCAGCCGAACCAGACAATCAACCTCAACAAACTCATCAGGCTAAAGCGGAAGGACCTGCCGAATCAGAAAAGTTGATTCTTGAAAAGCCTGGACCAATCGTTCCCCCTCAGAATGTAGATGGAGTCCATGCTTCGGTCTCAAGCGGCAAGATCGATCTTAAAAACCCATCAGATCGTCCGGACACTGAGAAGCAGTCCCTTTTCCAGATTCCTTCTGAGAAATACTACCATGCCCCAAGAGAGATGGAACCAGACCTACAAGAGGTATCTGAACCACCAGCCGAATCAGACAAATTAATTCTTGAAAAGCCTGGACCGACCGCCACCCCTGAAAAAGTAGATGGAGTACATGCTTCAATCTCGAGTGGGAGGATTGATCCTAAGAAGCCGTCGGGTCGTCCGGATACTGAGAAGCAGGCCCTTCTTCAGATCCCTACTCAGAAATACTATAACGTCCAGAGAGAGACCGAACCTGACTCGTTAGATGTGTCTGATAGCTCGAGAAAATTCGAACCAGGGCCCTCCATGGAGCCAAGTGCTTCGAGCAAACAGGGAGTTAACTCACCAGGGGGACCCGATGTTTCGAAACCCGTGGAAGCCAAACCATCTGTGGTCTCTGATGTACTTCCACATCGAGACGAGTCAAAGGTTATCTTCGCAAGTGGTGGCATTACCAATGGTAGACAGGCTTTAGAGGCCCTTAAGGCAGGGTCGGATTGTGTGAGTCTATATACTGCCTTGGCGTATCAAGGAGTCGGCACAATATCTAGGATTAAGGATGAGATGAGAGTAGAGATTAAGAAAGACAACGACACAAGGAGGAAATAAAACATGGAGATTGTGGAGATTATGGCGGCCCTGGACTGAAAATAGTCAATGTACATATGATTTCGTACTGATTGCAGCTAGAATTATAGTACGAAATGCTCGGACAAGTGTTACATTTCTTTAGTATTACGACTCCACCTACACAAGTAGGGGAAATGGGGTGGAGAGCGCATTGGGGCAGCTTCAGCCCTATCGAGATCTGGCCCGTGCGCTGCCCCATTCAACTGGACTGGCGCGCGCATCTCACATACTTACTACGTATAGTACCCACTCTGCAAGCACCAACGCAAGCACCAACACACCCTGCATGCCTCGCAACATTTGCACCTGCCACCAACGTTGCTAGAGTACTCAGAGAGGCTCTGCCAACCCCAATAGCTGTTTCCTTGTTTGCTCTGGGCTCCTGCTCCTAACAAACGCATCCAACTTGTTCAAATTGACCCAATGAATCGGCCAGGTAGGTTTCCATTCTTTTCGTCCTTCTCTTCTAGTAGCATTATTTGCAGTGGTGTTGGTTTGTTTTGGATATGGGAAACCCTGGCAGGCAAGCTGCGGCAGGGAAAGGGCTGGCATCACTTCATCAGCGGACCCCATCACAAGGGGCACCCACTGTTCAGACCGCCAACGTCGATGAGAGCCGGGCCAGCGCGACAGGAGGAGACACAAGATCTCATGAGAATCCTAGAGCCTCTACTGCACGATATGTTGCGTCCGGACTAGGACAAGCGATACCAGGTGGTTATGAAGCTACACTGCAACCTAGCACCCATACAACACCCTTTCCTAAAGACAATCAATGGGTCAGCCCTCCAGCGGTCCTTGTCGATAGGCCCTGTTCATTACCAAAGAGCCAAGATGGTCAAGCGGGATCGAGCAATCTTCAAAATGCGACTCGCAATCAAGGAGACGCACCTAAACCCGTGTTAACGTCTGCTACTGCCGCAAGAGCTGAAGAGACTCAGCATACATCACACTTCCTGGACGAACTGGGAGCACCAAACTATCAAAAGCAAGACCACAAACGTTCTCGGCGCACTGCCAGCAATACCAGTCATCTTGATGGAAGTGAGGACCAATCTACCGGATTACAGCACTCTCTACACCTAGAATCGAAAGCGAATTTGGCTCAGACTGGCGGTCATGATGGCACGTGCGAGTTTGAACCCGACCCTGACACCAGCGCCATCCGAGCGTCGAGCTCGATAATGTTGAGAAAACGGAGCATAGAATCAGTTCACGCTCCACGAGGGGCGAATTCAACCTGTTCAGGTTGCACCCTACCGAGCAAGACGCTTCCAACAGCTATACACCTTGAGGAAGGTGAAGCTGCAAGTCGTCCATTGAATGATGCTGAAGTCACAATGGACCTCAAAGCTTTGCAAATCAGGTCTGCTCCCGAAGAACTTAGTGGAATAGTTGGTAGAGCTGCCTTGACCGTTTCTCCGACCTCTCCAAGTACCGCAGATACTTTGCGTATTCGAGCTCCAAGCCTAAGCTTCAAGGCAAAGAAGTTGCGGGGTAAATTCGATGCAGGGGCGCTCGAAGCACAGTTCGGGATTGAGCTGTCTGCAGAGAATGCACAAAGACTCAGGGCGCTTTCCGGTGACGAAATGGGGGCAGCGATCAATCTTTACCTTCAAGGGTACTGCAATCCTTCGGAGAGCCAAAGTCCTGATTCTTCCAGTCAGAGGGACGAGCATCATTCCAGGATCGACAAACATCGAAATAGCAGTGGATCTGTATCGTCTGTCGAATTCTGGCAACGGAAACGCCGAACCGACAAGTCAAGTCAAAGCCCCGATTTAGAAGTAACAAGAGGGTCGCCAAGTCAGAGAGCCACTTTCTTGGTGGACAGCAATTCCGTAACCGAAGTCTCAGAACAGGGCTGCGCTCAGCGTGACCGGCAAAGCAACGGTTTAGTACTAGGCAAGGTGTATAGACCAGAGCTAGTCTCTCAACCCGGTTCAGCTCAAGATGACTCTGGTTGCAACATTCACCCAAAACCATCGTCAGAAAGAGTCGTGCCAGAGGATAAGGATC
Organism: Endocarpon pusillum Z07020; assembly: GCF_000464535.1. NCBI lineage: Eukaryota > Fungi > Ascomycota > Eurotiomycetes > Verrucariales > Verrucariaceae > Endocarpon > Endocarpon pusillum. The sequence goes on from NW_006916523.1 coordinate 34,461, forward strand.
GACGGGGTGGTTGCGGTAGCAGCTGCATTGGCCCGGAGGGTGCTGGTGCTCAAAGCGATATTGTGCCTGCTATTGGCGGCGTGACTCCTACAGACCCGGAAGTAGCAGAGGCTGACGAGAAGAGTGAACATTCAGGTACTGGCCCTGTGCCGCTTCGAGGTATGCAGGCCTTCGCCAACCAAGAAAATGTCCGACCGAGAAATCCGCCTTCGAGTACAAGCAGATTACCAAACGGCAAACTGGGTGCGTGCCATGTACACTTATCCAATGAAACTTGCCGTTTCACGAGCTGATGCGGTTTTTACGTAGGAAGTGGATCAGGCTGGGGCGCCTTTGGAATGCCAATGGGAGGGGCACCAGGCCTGCAAAGCGTGCAACAACGAAATATGGGTGGAAATAGTGGAATAGGCTCTTTCGCACAAAATGTCGGCGGGTCTCAACCTGCAACTCCTCTCGACCCCTTGTAAGTGACACGTCTACCCCACAAACCATAGAAAAATGCTTCTCAGGAGACATAAAGTTCCTTACAGGCTTAGCGAAGCTCACTGTCACCTCGCAGAGAATTTCCTTCTCTCTCAGGCACTCCACAAACACAACAACAAAACCCTGGCCAAGCAATTTGGGCACAACGACCGGCCCAGCAAAACCCAACGCAAAATTCACGGCAGCAGCAATCTCAACCTTCTCAACCAAATTCACTCCAAATTCAGCCGCAGTCGCAGCCATCTCACGAGGACATGTTCTCAGCGGCGTCTCATTTTTCCACTGGATTAGGTGACTATGGTCAAGGCAATCAGCAACTCTCGGGGAGTACTCAGCCACAGACAGGCAACATCGATGAGTTCCCGCCATTAGGACGTGAAACTTCTTCAGGTCTAGGTCAGGAAAGGAGAGGTAGTTTGTTGCAAAGTAGTACATTTGGAGGCTATGGTGCTGGAATGGCATTTGCAGGCATGACCCAGCAACAGCGGACTCTACTGAGCAGTGCACTTGATAGGGAAAGAATGGCTTCGCCGGCAGGCTCAGGCATGGGTTGTGAGTGAGATTTGCCAAGTCGAAGCCTGAAAGACTGACGTGTTTGAGTAATCTCAACATCTCGATCACCAAATCCACAAGGACAAAATGGCAATGCGGCGCAGGAGAAACTTGTCAGCAGTTTCAACAACAACCTCCTCCGGTCAATGCTAACATGTGCAGGGGACTATTGGGTCCGGAGCAGATGGCTCGAACCGCCAAGGAGACTTCTCCAACCAATCTCAACAACAACTTCCGCATCAATCAAGTCAGATGATGAACAACACATTTGGTGGAAACGACCTGGTTGACTCGCCGTCATCACTGCAACAGGCTGGGCCACAACCTCTAGAGCAAATGTCTGATGCCGACAAATTCGGGCTACCTGGTCTTCTCGCCATGATGCATCACCCTTCCGCCGACCTGCGCAGCCTAACAGCCCAAGGGCAAGATCTCACAACGCTTGGTCTTGACCTGACGTCAACCGAACCTCTTCACACGCACCTTGCAAGCGTGTTCAACCCCACAGCTCACACCCGTCTCCCCCTCGATGCCGACTACACGCTGCCAGCCTGCTACCGTGTTGCCAATGTGCAAAATCTGCATGAGCGCATCCCCAGCTTCAGCGAGGAAACACTCTTCTATATTTTCTACTCGAGTCCCAAGGATGTCGTACAAGAACTTGTGGCAGATGAGCTGATAGGGAGGAAGTGGCGATTCCACAAAGGGGAAAAGATGTGGGTGACGAGGGATGAGAATTATCCAGCACCAGTGGAGGTGGAGAGGGAGGTTAGTGAGCAAGGCTTCTACATCTGGTGGGATTGGAAGGGATGGAAAAAGGTGAGGGTAAGTTGGCGCAATGTACTCTCACGGGTGCACGTGTGATGAGCTCGCTCTATGGCTGATATGTTGTCGTTACGCAGAGGCAGTACATACTACGATATGAGGACCTTGATAACGGCTCAACGAGGAATGGATCGGCGTTGAACCAGATGGCATTGAGTGCAGCACCGAGCGCTGTTGCTCCGGCGGCGGCAGGTATATTCAACCGGTAAGTGCAGCGAGCAGAGAGCAAGACGTTTCCAGTCAGAGCAGCGAGGTTGACAAAATAGCCTCCTCGCATAGTTCACTGTGACTCGCGTTCATAAGCGGTCAAAGACAAGGCATACTATTTGGGTATGCTTCCTACAGTACAAGAACGTTATGCATTCTTTGTCAACTCTCATAGAGCTTGCTTATGCAAGAGCCGTATAGTGATTGTGATATGAGCGTCTGGCCCTGATTCTCAAGTCAAAGGTCGATATCTGTTGCGGCATGTGATGCAGCCGTGTGTTGTCCTTGGGAATAAGTACGTAGTGCCACCAACCTTGGAAGGGAGGAGGTGGTCAGGTTGGTTGGCGGAAGGGGAGCTGACAGCCAACTTGAAGGTCGGCATTGATGGCTGAATCTGACTAAGAGAGGAGGGGCCGATGGGCCGGCTGTCTCAAAGTGGAGCGGATCCGCTGACTACGGTGCATGGATGCATGCTCAACTCTAATCATGCTTCTTAGCCAGACGTTGTAACACTCGAGTTGCGGTCTTGCCTTGTCCATCGCCTATTGAAAAGGAAGCTTGATTGCCGCTTTATCAGCTTATCTAGCACAGCTTTGGAAGGTTCACGGCTGCTCGCTGGCAGATCGATGTGGCATTGAAGTGTTCCGCCACCTTTCCAGGGCCAGGTCCACTTGTGAAATGCCGACCCCCCAGAGTCCGGCGCCAAGGGGTTGACTAATCGACGTAATCAGTTTAGTGGCTGCAAAGCCCGAGGCAGTCAGGTTGCCTTAACTCAACTACAACTTGCGTGTAACTCAGCTGGCTGTTCCACTGGAGTTAGGGTGACTACCACTAAGCTAATCATCCTGGGGAACTGCTTTTCCCTCCGCTGCTTACCTCATAAATTCAAAGTTCCCTCAGTCACCTACCTGCACAACCAACCTCTGTAAGAGAGCAAAGCGGCGTGCGGCGTACTCCTTTCTTATTGCATGTTATCGCAGTTGAATTTGGTCGGTGTTCTCAGGCCTCATCGAACAGACGCACAGCTTTGAAGAGCGCATTTTCCGCTGCCGCCAGAATGCAGTCTCTCGCGCCAGCGCCGACCAGCGCCATGCATTCTTCCACTCAGGTAAGCAAGATTTGGTCCAATCCTTCTGCTGCTTTTATATTCTGTCATTATATGAGGTCCAGCACGTCCGGTTACTCGACTTCCAACTTTCCGCTGTTTCTCACGTTTCCTAAGCGCCTCAGCATGTCTGCTCAATTCTCAAACTTTGGTACCAATAGCTGATCGTTGACGGCTGTCGATAAACAGGATGTTGTCTCTGAACAGCGTGAGTAAGCCCGCCGCTGTTTCTCGAATACCCCCTTGTTATTGTACATGTTGTTCTTCCTGGTCATGTCAGACAACTCCCCATGTCCCTATGAACCGGCAGTCTGAGAGGTCATCGCCCTTATTCTTACGTAAGCTGTGGTCAGACTCGACGATGGGGCTGTTCAACGTCATTCGAGATCCGAGAGTTGATTTCGCACGATGAGGCGATCCGATTGTGCTCTTGATAAAGTAACTTCAACAATTGCCAGTCTAACACTCCAACAGTTCTCCGCGAGCAGCTACTTTCTCAAGTCAACACGTCGAACAACCCACGAGATCAGAACGAGATGCACACATCGAGTCCAGCATCTCCAAATGATCCACTTGATCATACAATGGCCGGTTCTGGTATGATGAGCACCAGCGCTGGTAGCGATGACGGTAATGACGGTGATGGACGAAAAGGTTACGGCAAACGGGAACTCAGCACAAGCAAGAGAGCGGCTCAGAATAGAGCGGCGCAGGTGAGTTAGCAGTTTCATATCTTAATCAGCTGGAATACAGTTCCATTTCAAGCTTCCGTCTCGACCTCCAAGACCTGCCAACGCAATCCTGCCTGTTCAATGTTGCTTTGATGCTACATGATCGCCATTTATTGCAGTCTACAATCCCTTCCATCCCGATTGGGAATCTATTCCACATTCAATCACAGTCACTGATAGTCTTTGTTAACTACAGAGAGCATTCCGCCAGCGCAAAGAAGGCTACATCAAGAAACTCGAAGAGCAGGTCCGCGACTACACCATCCTAAACGAAAACTACAAAGCCATTCAAGCCGAGAACTACCAGCTCCGCGACTACATCATCAATCTTCAATCCCGCCTGATCGAATCTCAAGGAGAATTCCCTCAACCGCCTCCCAATATCGATGGTCTGCATCCCGGCAACCCGGGCCAGCAGCAGCATGCACCACAACACGCATCACAACATCAAGGACCATCACAGCAACAGCATCACCATGCTGCCGGCCCCGGGGAGTCAAGTAATATCGCTGCCGGACTGGATCAGATGAGAGGAGCGCCTCCGGCTCATCATCTTGGGAGGGCGGGTGATCCGCGGGGACATACACCGGAGGGACAATCGTATCATGCTCATATTCATGGTCATGGCCAGGCTCCGGAGAGCCATAGCCCGGGGTTGAAGCGGATGAAAGTCGATGAAAGGGAGATGACTGCTGCTCAGCAGGCGTTACAAGGAAGAGTAGAGAGATGAGAAGAACCTGGGGAGCCATGTTGAAGTGGGGTGCTTGCGCTTCTCCATCGACGAGGAGGGTCTCGTTCCACGCGACCGAAGCAACAGGGGCAGCAATGTGTCCGACACAAGCTTCATCTCGTCATTTATTTCTCCCCATCATGAGCTTTCGGAGATACTTGTCGCTTTTTGCGCTGATGCTTGTGCTCGATTGCATTGGCGCTCAGGGGTTCAATGTTGACGGCTATAGGTGCTGGGAGTAGTACCTTTTTTTGGCGCGTTTCTAGTTAATAGGTGGAAAGCGGTTGACGAGTTAATAAGTCTACATGCATGCACGGCCACGACACCACACTGACCCCCCCCAGGAGAAGCAATAATCCACGCAAGGAGCATATTATGATAGTTAGGGGATATGGCAGACAGAGCGATATCGATACCACTATCACAAATAGTATGAGCATATGTTGTCTCCATCTTCTCTTGGGCCCTAGTCCGCCATTGACCTTGACCCAGTACATATATACGCTGACTGCTGGGTACTGATGTCGCAGCTAGACATCCCTACTCATGCTGTCCTAGAGTCGTACTTGTCCTCGTCCTCGTCCCTGTTGCTATGCCTGAGCTCGATCCGTCCCAGGTCCTGTTCGCTGTCACTGCCACTTTAATTGCCGCTATTCATGTCATTTGGTGGTCCTCCGTACACACATCTCCAACTCTCTTCTCTGCGCAGCAGCGTATGATAGAAAAAGCCGCATGATTGTTGCGACTTCCTTGGTTTGATTTACCATGGACTCTCAGTTTTGAGCATTAACTGCTGGGGGCCCACTTGTCTCGAACACTTGCTTCGCCATCTATGCCCAAAGCTAAGTTATAACGCCAAAGGACGTTTACACGACTGGTGCATTTGGGTTCGGATCTCGTTTCGGAAGTTCGGTTAGGCGGGTTCCTTGGGTTCTTGAGCGGCGTTGTACGCACCGTTGTGAGGAAGTTTTCTAGAGTGGTCAAGAGGTTGTGTTGCCTGTTCTTGGGCATCCAGTTGCTCGGGGATCAGCGCTCCATAGTCGAACTGGGTCGATGCGGTACTGGTTATTCAAGTTCGTCAGAGAAGAGAACGGGCGATAAGTCCCATTTGCTTCTGCGGTCCTCTCAGAAATGGATATCCAAGATCTCTCCCTTCCTGGGCTCTGTCGGCATAAGTTAGCGGGTACCCACCCCTGTAGAGCAGTACGGGGAACGTCCTTGCTCTATGGATGCTAAGATGTCAGCTGGGGTCGCTGACTACAGGCTTCCCTGAGATCGGGAACTGGAAACAGGCTGTAATCGCTGTGGGTCTGGAGACCAAGGGATTTATCTTAGCACGTTCGTGTCAACCATACATGAACTAGCGGACACGAAAGTGTCGTTGAGAAAAAGGGAAGTATGTTATTTATTTTTATGCGATGAAAACGTATTCTCTTGAAATATGTGGGAAAGGGGACAGTGTTATCGGCGGAGGATTGATTGGCTCATCTATAGGCACCAGCATCGCCGTGATTCGAAGTAAGGGACAAGGAGCTATCTTGCTGTGCGGAGACTGCAGCAATACTCAGCCAGCGACCATTCCGCGACGTGACGTGATGTTTCAGGAGGCAATGTTGACTTCTTGTTGACTTTTGTTATTTGTATAGCAGACTTGGAGAAGGTTCAAGCGGGACGCCAAGAACTACTCGCTCCGCTTACGGCCAATCAGATGCGTGGACAGCCATCTTAAAATACTTGTATCTGTATGTCCTTGGGTGCAAGAATTACCTCTCCGTGCCGCTTGACGGGTCTCTGGAAGTATTGCTTCGGAGAGACTCAAAGCACGACAGCAGCCCGCTTTAACTAAGACACAATAAGTCACCTATCTCTCCGTGAATCCTTGGAACCTCAGTTGTCTCTGCATCGAGCAGGATTGGCAGTGTCCGAATGCAGTTCATCTTGACCACGTCCATACTGCATTGATACACAACTCACGAAGATGGCGACTTCTAGCGATGCTAAGGGCGGATTCAAGCAGGACATGGTGGTCTCGACAAGATACAGGAATGATCTACCACCACCGCCCATGCCACCTAAGCTCCTGGACATAGACAACGGAGGGCTTGCACAGTACCTCACCACGAGCTTCGCCTCAGGTCTAGCAAGAAGAGAAGAACCGAACATCGAAGTAGATGCAGAAGGTGGGATCCCAATTGACATGATTGGTATTCCTGGATACTTTCTCGGAGATGAGAGTGGTAGGGAAGCCATTTCCGAGCATTCAAGCAACGCATGACTGACCTTTGTCTAGCCATCATGGCGCCTGAAATCCAACCAGTCCTCGACACAGCCGATCACAACCTTCTTCTGACACCAGAGCAAATCCGCACTCGCGGCGCAAGTAATACAAATGTCTCCTTCCTGCGCAAAACTCAATACATGACCTCTGGAAATACGCGCGCGAATGATCCCCTTATGCGAAGCACATCTCGCTCATCCAAAACCACCAAACCGACCAAAGCCACCATACCCGCCATCTCCCGCGACGATCCGAGCTACATAAAACGTTACATCGAGAAGGGTTTCAATATAGCCTACCCCGAGTCAGCAGTACTAGCCAACAGCACACCGGACCCTCTTCCCATAACCACCTCTGATCGCCTAGCCTGGGAAAGTCCCACTCACCCGTCCAACTCCAAAATGAAGCCCGTTGCATTCTACCCTCTCCTGCCCGACCTCCCCGCCAAAACCGACTCCAACTCCTTCATCAGCGTCAAGTTCGACAAACCACCCCTCCCCGTCCTTCCCAACGGAAAACGTGACAACAGAATCGATGTTGCAATCCTCCACCCTGCCAAAGTCGATGAAGTAGAACGAGAATGGAAGTTGCGAAGAGAAGCGCACGAGAAGAACCCGGATCTCTACGAAGATCCTGGTAGGTTGCCCTACGACTGGGATTTTTGTGTGCCGCGGCTTGAGGGCAGTAAAGGAGATAAAGACATCGTGGAGAGGATAAGGAGGAAATTGAATCCCGCGGATCCGAGACGGGATGATAGAGATCTGTATTTGAACAAGGAGAAAGGACGGTTTGAGTATGAGCGGATTCGGACATTTGCTGAGGACTCAGCGCCCATGACGCATGGCTGGAGGTATCTGGCTTTGTCGCTGTTTGATCCAGACACTATTTCCTCAGGTGCTGGAGGCAAGGAAGTCCACTCCCGTCTCAAAAAATCAGGGCAAGGTAAAGCAGCATATTACTACGAGATTGGGCAGCGGATGCGCCTTAAGGCCGATAGAGTCAAGACGCTGGCTCAAGCCAGAGCCCAGGGCGGCCAGGCGGGCAAGGTGGCGGCAGTGGCCAACGAGTACAGCGTTGATGGGGTGGATGTCTTGATCCGCGAGCCAGATGAGGATGAAGTACTCATGAGGGCGGAGACGAGAGCGCTGGTTGACAGGGTGTTTGAGGGAAGTAAGGAGTTGAGGGTTTTGAGGAGGAGGGCAGAAGAGAGAGAGAAAGAGCGAGAATTGAACGATGTGTTGGCAACGGCGGGACAGCCTGCTCCTGGTGGGAATGCGAAGCTGGATGCGGATGCAGAAGGAGATATTGGTGGGACGCGGAATGGGAGAGCCAGTCGGCCGGTCAACGGTACAGCAACTTCCAGCAGGGGAGCAGATACCGCTGATGCCGATATCGAGATGGCGGACGCCGACGCCGATGCCGATGCCGACACGGATGCGGATGGAGATATAGACGATGAGTGAACAATTTCCCAACTTCCCAACTTCCCAGCCCGACTGCCCAGATTAAGGTAGGAGAATCTATCCCATCATCTACACTCCAAGCAGGTACCTGGCTCGGATCGTGCATCACATGCTCCTACCAAAATAATAAAAATAACAATGACCAAGCCTCCAGGCTCTCGGGATCCTCATCTCAGGAAGCGAAATGAAAAGTCCCGGAAACTTGGAGATTCACACAGTACTTACCAGGAGAAGGGGCAGCTAAAGATATGAGCCAAGTGCCGTTAGTAGAAATGACAGTCATTCTGTCAAATGACCACCATATTAATATGATAAGAGAGGCATATTTTAACCATATTATGATCATATTTTTAGTAAAATACGTTATAGATAGTGAGATATTATTAGATCACAGACGACTAAGTTGTATATCCTTGTACTCTCTAAGTAATATCATGGTTAGGCTTAATCTAAGCGCACTTTGATGGCTCTCCTAGCATTATTTTAAGAGGGCCTCTTCCTGCTAAGTAGTGCAGTAACGTGGTGAGAATTTCTGTCTCCTTCCTTCCCCTTTGTTCATTCATCCCGTCTCCCCTCCCTCTCTCTCTCCCTCTCTCCTTTTTCCTCCCCTGTCATTACTCCATCCTTCCATCGCCCCTTTCTCCCACAACCCACCTACCAACCATGCCCATGCAACCAACCTACGCCCCTACTGATAAATGGTAAAAAGCAGCGTCCTGAGCTCAGTGAAGAGAAGAAGGAAAGAGAAGTGAAGGGCAGGGCGTGAGGGATCCAAGTTGGGCAATTTCAGCACCAAGTTCGTCAGCAACCGGGCCTGGGATAAGGAGAGAGAACAAAGATGCAAAAATTTCAAAAGAACAGGGCAGAGTGAAGGCGAGGCGAGGCAAGGAATAGCCAGATCGCTAACTGAGTGGGTAGAGTTTAAACTGTAGGGTCGGTAGGGTAGGTAGGGTAGGTAGGGCAGGGTAGGGCAGGGCAGGGCAAAAAGGTGGTCAAGCGCCCCTCGAGGATCGGAGTATTGCGAGCTCAAGGTCTTTTGGTCTTTTGATCTTTTCAGGTTGATTGGGTCTGACTGACTACTGCTGCTGCTGCGGCTGCGTATGCCAGTTGGCGGGTAATATATGGTCCGGTTCTGTGGGCGGGAGGTGCAGGGCCGAGCAGGTTGAAACTTGAAGTCTCCGTTCCGGTTGTGTGAAAAACAGACAGACGCTGGGCTGAGCGCGTGTGCGCTACCCTTCCAGGTTTTTTGGGCCTTGGAACGTGCTCGGAGGAGGAGGAGGAGGAGGAACGACGGGTAGTGCCATTTGCCGGTCCTGTTCTATGCCGTAGTCAGGCATCGAATCATTGCCAGCTTCTTTTCCTAGACAGACAGAATCGGCCATTTTCGGAGCGCTTGATCTGCGTCTCGTCTCTCTCAAACCAACGAACGGCTCTCTCTCTCCCTGTCCAACCCACTTCTAATACGCCCTCGCTAAGTTCCTCAAATACCAATCCACGAGCCGCCTCCCCTGCTTCGCCTCACTGACATGGATCAATTCTCCTTCCACCGCATAATCTAATTCACTTGCATTGACAACCTCCCCCTCCAGCAGCCCGCCTTCGCTCCACCTCGTCTGCCTACTCCGCTGTTTATTCACCAGCAGCCAGCTCCTCAGCTGTTCTGGCTCGACCTCCAGAAAGGAAGATAGCTTCTTCAGATCCATAGTCGAGTAGAGTTTGAGATACGATTTCACGGTCGGGTTGTAGATGGTGTTTTTGACTTCGTCCATGAAGATGGCTGTTTGGTGGTCCACCGGGTCGATGTTGGAAGATGGGTTGTCGAAGTCTGGTGGGGTGGGAGAGATAAATTTGGGACAAGCGCTCCGGAAGAGTTCTTCGAATAGGGGAAGGGCTTCGGGGCCGCCCCTTTGTAATCGGTTTAGCCCTTCGCCGTATTTCTCCCGTAGCGCTGTGTGGATCGTGTCGTCTAATCTTGTTGGTACAAAGCTCACGCAGATGGCGATGAGTGCGTACATTTGATCGTTCTTCTTGGCGATTGCGTCGAAGTTATTGCTTCCTTTTTGGAAATTTTTCGTCCTGCTGACGTAGACAAGGATGTGGGAGAACATGCGTATTGCGTCGGCGTAGCGGCGAAGCATCATGTAGCTGAAGCCAACATAGTAGTATGTTGTGAAATGAGCTGCCATGACGCGCGCAAACATGGCCTTCTTGTTCATTTCGATGTCATCTAGGGTTTTCAGGGCCAGGCTGAAATCTCCTAGGAGACAATGCACTCGGAGAAGACCGATGATCGAGAAATAGCCCAACATTCGGTAGAGCGGTCTCGTCCCATAATCGCCCACGACTGCCATAGCATCTTCTCCTCTTTTTTGTGCGGCAAGCTGTTCGTTTATCTGAGATCGTTGTATGAGGGAGTAGAGAACGTTCAGAACAGAGTAGCAGCCCCATGTGTTGGGATTTTCGCGGAGGAGCTGCGCTTCGTCTTCGTGGGGGGCAGTACGAGCAACACGGTTTCGGTAACGGCAAAAGGACTCAAACTGGTATATGAACTCGTCGATGACGTCCCAAGCCCAGAAGTACTATTTGAGGTAGATGAGTGGTGAGCTATAAAAGGAGCCAGGTGCGTACATACATTTGGTACTTCCAAGTCGACGGGTCCTTCCGAGTTGAGGATGTAGTGGAAAAGAGAGCAATAATTGTCGTAACTGGCAAACTTGGTCTCGAGAGTAGCTTGGTATTCTAGGGGTGTCGCTGCTGCGGCGAGCTGTGCTTGGATGTCTGTTGCTCCAGCTCCTATGGAGCTGGCCTGTTCGATATCGCTTTGCGCATCGTCGAAGTTCACTTGTTCTCTAGCCAGATTGTAAATATCCGTACCATCTCATGGGGCATGAAGCCCTACTTGTAGTCGTTGACAAGAGCCTCTTCCTCCACGTCCGACTCATCGTTAAGCTGAAGAGACTGATTTCCATTGACGAACGCCATCATGGCAACAGAGACGCTAGGGACACCGAAACACAGGGAGAGAAGCAGCCGAATAGACTGGGAGATCTGCTCAAGTCTGTGGGAGCGCAGACAAGGCCCTTTGTGGCAATGTGTTGTCGTTGTCGTCGTCGCCGCCGATGCAGCGAATATGGTCCAGAGGGTTTTCGCGCTCTAAGCCCTAAGTTAGAATCTAGCACAAGCCAAGCCAAGCTACCCGCTTAGAGTTATCTTAGCGTTCATCTTATCTAACGGACCCTTTTCTTGGAGATGACAATGGGAAGGACACCAAGGCTTCCAGAGAATGGAGTATCTCGATCAGCAGCCGGTGCAGTCATGTCTCCTATCTTCAAAGCAGCCTTGATACAACTGGCACCCGAGGTTTGTCTCTAAAACCGGCCCATGATCCGAAAAGGTCATTAACTGTTGGTTGTGCCTGTAGCCCCTCAACCCCACCTCCAACTTCCATAGAGCCTCTCAATTCATCCGTGAAGCTTCCGCCCAAGGTGCAGATCTCGCCGTTCTCCCAGAGTATCACCTCACCGGCTGGGTTGCTGATTCCAATGCACTCACTACCCATGCCTTAGACTGGGAGACCTGGATACAGAAATACCAATCCCTTGCCCGTGAACTGCATATCAACATCGTCCCTGGCACTATTGTCCAGGCAGACTCGAGCTTCAAATCCACCTGTGATTCCACCAAACCTGGCTCGCTAAACCAACCCTCCCTCCTAAACGTTTCGACATTCATCTCAGATAAAGGAGAAATCCTTGGCACCTACACCAAAATCAACCTCTGGCACCCTGAACGTCCCCACCTGACCCCCTCCTCACTCTCTACACCCCATACCGTCCTCGCCACCCCACTAGGTCCCGTAGGTATCCTGATCTGCTGGGACCTCGCATTTCCAGAAGCATTCCGTGCCCTGGTCCAGCAAGGCGCAAAGATAATAATCATCCCCACCTTCTGGACAGCTAGTGACTGCATGGTCGAAGGGCTGCGGCTGAACCCAAAGGCCGAGGCGTTGTTTGTGGAATCAGCATTGACGGTGCGAGCATTCGAGAATACTTGTTGTGTTGTCTTTGTGAACGCGGGAGGGAATGACGACGACGGGCCGATGGGGTTGAGTCAGGTAGCCATGCCGTTTGTGGGCAAGGTGAAGGGCAGTTTTGAGGGCAATGAAGAGGGACTCAGGGTAGTAGAGGTAGATACGGAGATTTTGGAAGAGGCTGAGAGGCATTATAAGGTTAGAGAGGATATGGGAAGGGAGGATTGGCATTATGGGTACAGTCATGGCAGGAAGTGATGGTCGTAATGCTTGTGGTCGGTGATTGAGGTATCGTCATTCTCGCTAAGAGCTCATACAATGACACCAAGATGAATGTATCCGGCAGCTGAACACGCTTCTGTCCCCTCTCGCTTCGTGCAGAAGCCGCTGCTGTACTTTTCCTCGAGTGATTGACTAGATAGACGCCGTGGCTGAACAACTATTTTTTGCTTCTGGCCATGCTTGGCTTTCCTGGATGGTGGTGCCCGACATATGCTCTCCGACAGGCAGCCAAAGCAAGTGCCGGTCGACGTCGCCCAGGGCGAATATGCTCCATGACATGTACGCCGCCATCTTGGGTATCATCATCCCCATCAGGGTCATCGTTCACAAGCGGCTGTAATCTATTGTTTGACGACACACTAAGTTTGGCGAGTTTCCTCTCAGGTACATCGAAATTCCGACCTGCTGTTGTTGAAGCATCTGGCAACGATCTTTAACACGCATCTGGGTAGTAGCCGATGTGTATGGCTTGTACTTCAAGCGTAAATGCATACATGAGCGAGCGGTGGCGGCGTTGTAGTTGGAGTTGAGTGATATACATTTCATCATTCATGAACTTGAGCGTAATATCCTCGAGCTGGTGGATGTGCTCCAGGTTGTCACGAATTGATTGACTTCCTATGTTGGCCTCTGCATGACGGCTCGCCAGATCACGAGTCGCACCCTACGTCGATTTCTTGTGCTGACCTGACCGGTATCTGCATTGCGTGGTTCTTGCAGAATGGAAGTTGGAGGATAGGCACATTTCTGCCAAACATGTAGATAGTGCTTTGCTCAGGGTAGTGCAAGGTTGCCGCAGCCATAGCGACCTTCACGATAGCGATAGTACTAGTGGTCACCTCCCAAGATAAACGCCTTCAGGTTGGACTCCTTCCTTGACCAGTGTGTTCATTCGAATCCGGGTCAAATCAATCGAATCAAATGCCTAGAAAAAAGTCCTTTTCTTTCAAAAATTAAAAGTCTTCTTTAATTAAAAGATAGGAGTCTTGGCGGACTCTGTCCGTGAGATGAAAATCCTTCACAGTCCTCTTAATAAAACATTACTTATTAACATTTGACTCTATTGGCCAAACGAGCCAAATCAAATCAAATCGACCGCTGGGATTAGACGGGCAAATCAAATGGGGGCCATGATTTCGTTTTTCGTTTATTTGATTTGATGGATACACTGTCCTTGACCAGGGAATGTCGTCCCAGGATGGACCAACGGGTCTGCTTCGCCTCGCGCGATCATGCGTGGCAACAAGGGTCCTCCTCGTCCTCATAGCTGTGAACATCTGGTTTTGGCACTGCTAGTTCTTGCTGGGTGACATAGGTATTAAGGGCTTTTGGTGTCCACCAAACACGTGTGGCTTGTTTCAGGAACAAAGACAGCAGCTTCAGTGGACCGGTCAGAACTGCCCCAGAGGCCCTCCAACCCCTGTCTTGTACCTATGTGTAAATGATCTTGCCACAATAGCCTCCTGCTAATAGGAACAGCCTTCGGTGGCAGTCCAGCACTAAAGGCACTATCCAACTTTCGGTAACAATATACTTCTAGACTGATCAGCAAATCCTCACGTTCAGCAATCCAGGTGACTTTCCCATATCGAGCAAGACAGAGCGGAATTGGCATCATCTAGCCTATACTGCGGCTGCAAGCAACGTCAGAAGGCAGCTCGCGCACCGGGCTTGACCAGGGGTACCAGGGTTTCATACTCCTTTCCGGAGATAGAGATGTTGGATGAGGTATGTCTGCCAGCATTGCAGTCCCTCTTGTTTTCTTTCTTCTCCATGATTGTGATTCTATAGACTGTGAGTACTGCTTTCGCTCCACGACCCAATCAATCACAAGATTTGCGCTGTTTGATATCAGTTTTGCAGCTGCCTTTGTTGTAAGTATTTGGTCTAGGAGACCGTCCTGACATATCGCCTAACCAAAACTTGGGAATGCTTCCTAGAGGACGTCCCGGTATGCATCGTGGTGGTCGCGACAAACGGTACTGTTGCAGGAGACTTGATTGCACATGATGCCGTCGCATGTGGGTTTAAAGAAAGAATCCAGGTACGTAAGGCACCAGAAAAAAAACCCGTGGTTTATGAATGACACAAACCAGCTCTGAGCTGTGATAAGTGACACGGTTGAGGGATTAGGCAAATACGGGGTCTTCGGCACTCCTTTACGTAACTCGGGGATAGTTGAGATCTAACGTACACCACCACTTGGCGAGACACCCCACTTGGCGAGACAGTTTGCACACACTTTACGCAGTAATTCTATCACTCAAATGGCCCAACATCCACGTCCAATTAAGGAAATAATGAAGCTGACGATACTTCCTATTTAAGCCTATCTGAGAGAATTCTTATGCGTAGCGAATCCTCTCCACGGTGCGTAATTTGCACCCTGGAGGGCGCCCTGCCCTCTTTGGCAGCCCTGACCTCCTCAAGATTCCACGAACGCTGCACCCTCTCTTTTAGCATGCGTTTTGAGCGCTTTTTGACCTCTTGCTGATGAGATTGCTTGCGTAAATTGTTGAGCTCATTTTGAAGCAACTGCGCGCCAGCATGCTCTTGAATAGCTGCGTGGCTGAGCTTGCGTACAGAGCGTCGAGTTCGAGGACTACGAGGCGTTGTTTGTGGAATCAGCATTGACGGTGCGAGCATTCGAGAATACTTGTTGTGTTGTCTTTGTGAACGCGGGAGGGAATGACGACGACGGGCCGATGGGGTTGAGTCAGGTAGCCATGCCGTTTGTGGGCAAGGTGAAGGGCAGTTTTGAGGGCAATGAAGAGGGACTCAGGGTAGTAGAGGTAGATACGAATACTCTGATTGAGTGCTGCTATACCGGTTAGAGCGTATTCTTTAACTGCGCGGCTATACGCGCTTGAAAGTGGCGAAAATGGACTCACGTCAAGAGGTTGAAGCTTGTGAGTAGCGTGTACAGATAAATAGAGAGGGTGGATGTTGTTTTCGAGGCAGAAATACTGAAATTCGCTTGTAATATGACTCTTTTGGCTATCAAGTATTAGGATGATATGCTTGCCATTTGACGCAATTAGAACGAATATCTGACGCAGCCAATCAACAGCTAGCTCTTCGTTAGTCCATCCCTTAGGAGAAAAGGCCTATATAACGTCAGGGAGCTCCTTATGCTCTGGAAACATATGATGCTCAGGATTCTTGCCGGTGAAGATAAGATAAGGCTTAATAGCCTTTTCAGTATTCATAAACTCAATAATAGAGACCCATTGAGTGTTATCTGATGCCGGAGCCACTGGACGACCTATAGCAGGGTCAAAAATAACGTATTTTGATGCTATTTGCCTTATCTGAAACCCTGTTTCGTCCATATTATAGGTATCTTGCGGCTCGACTGCGTATTAGCTGCGGAGCTGTTCAAATTCGGCCAAAAAACGCTCAATCAAGGGCCATGAGTCGTTTGATATCCATTAGTCGATTTCGCCGCGTTTTAAGCTCTGGATGGCGAGCTATTAAACGCTCCACGTAGTGCTTGCCTAATTGAATCTTATCCCCCTTGCTATGGAGCAATTTAGTAACCATTCGTCGAATTTGAGCGTAATTCGGGCATAAATGCTGCCTTTGTAGATCTCGGAAGTATTGAATCAGCACTTTTTCTTCTTGTTTTGATAGCCGTTGTGAAATGCGATCAGTTTCTGCTATAGAGGGTCGCCCTGCGCGTCGATGGGCCAGGGTCGAATTTGGAACGTCGTAATAGCTCGCAGCTTTACGAACTGAGTCAAATAGGCCTAGATCAACGTCATTTGAGGCCTGCTGAATAGAATGCTCCTTGTTTGAGTCCATTTCGAGCTATTTTGGTAGAGCTATAGCTGTTCGAAATTTGAGTGTTGCCGAACGCGCTGCGCGAAAAACCGTCTCGCCAAGTGGGGTGTCTCGCCAAGTGGTAGTGTACGTTAGTATTGAGCTATTGTTGAAGTAGCTACCTAATAGGGATTTACTGTGCCAAAACACAGGAAATCAGGACACGTGATATGTCAAAGTGGCGCTAAGCCGCTTTGGGATTTGGCTGTACATGTACAGCCAAATCCCAAAGCGGCTTAGCGCCACTTTGACATATCACGTGTCCTGATTTCCTGTGTTTTGGCACAGTAAATCCCTATTAGGTAGCTACTAGAAAATCTAGATAGGAGTATGCACAACACCACAGAGTGAGAACTTCAACAATCTGAATGTATCCATTGGAGAATGGCCTGGAATGACAAGTACGTCTACCCATGGGCTCACAGGGTCAGAGGATCAGAGGTGCCGCTACCAAGGGCAGAAAAAGGCATCAATACTGCCTGCGTTGCGTCTAAATCCAATCTAGTGTAGTCCGAGACAATCCTTCAGCGACTGCGCTTTGTTTACTTCCTTCAAACGAGGTTGGTGGAGTTGACTCAGACCTTATCCTCAGCAACGACATTATGCTCAATATAATCCGTGTCCTCGTTGTTGGGGATTGGTGACGTGATTTTGCTTCCTCTTCTGAGCATTGCAGGGTCCACAGAGCCGTTACGTCTGAGTTGTTCTTCCTCGTGTTGAATGTACTCCATAGGTCGCTTGGAACTTGTGATGGACTTGTCGCGGAAGACAAGGAGCTTCGGATTCTCACGGTACATACGGTCAATGTCTTCTAGCGAACGGTCGGCAGTTTCGGGATAGAATAGATAAACGATCGGTACAAATGCACCATTGAATACGGTCCAGATCATATAAAATTTCCACTGAAGGCTCTGGATGCCCGGGGGAGTAATTTCCACAACTAGTTCACCGAATCAGTAAACCGAGATCTGAGATGAATGGAGACCACATGCCCATGAAGTTGAAGATCCAATTTGTTGCGGTACCGATGGCAGCCCCTTTGGTTCTCATACTGAGGGAGTTGATTTCGGTTGGATATAACCACTATAAACCTTGTTAGTCCTGATGGCACGTTTCGGAACCAGCCTAGCCATACTGGAACCCCCTGCCATCCGATGCCAAAGAAGACGTAGTAAAGGAAAAAGAAAGCGATAGAGGCGGATGCAATTTTGGCTTGCTTTTCTTCTGGATAGCTGGGAATCTCGGTGTGGCGAAGCAGGACGGTAATCATTAGATAGCAGAAACATTGACCCGCTGCTGCATACATCATCATCTTGCGACGACCCCATCGTTCGACGTTGGGTATGCCGATGAAACTGAACAGAAGATATGAGATGGAGTTGCAGGCGGCGAGGAGACGAGCTTGGCTATTTTCAAGCCCAACCGATTCAATTAAGACAGTTGGCAGATAGTCTTCGAAAACGTCAGCATGCTTGAACTCAACAAACCGACACCTTGCTGCTCACAACTTGTTACGTTGATGCCAGAAAGCTGAACATGAAATCAGATCCATCATTATACAGTAATCTGGCGGGACATACCTGCTGCATTGCTTGAGTTCCCGCACCAAGGATAATTCGTCGCATGGTCTTCGTGCCTCCCCCCGAACCAGTCTTTCCCATGAGTAGCTTGGACCATGGAATTGCATTCTTCTTTTCGTATTGAACGGCGTATACGATCTCCTTGTGCTGCGTAAGAATGAAGGGATCGTTTGGGTCTTTACCCTCAAGATCGGCAAGGATCTCGAATGCCTCGTCCTCCCGTTCATGTGCAATGAGCCATCTAAACATGTCAGATGACCCACGATTGGAACCATGGACTTACCTAGGTGATTCGGGGAGCCATGGTGTTGTTGCGAAAAGAATGAAAATAAAGACGAATTGGAAGGCTAATGGGAATCTCCAACTGATCGGCCCGCCCAAAAAGCTGAACCCTGATAGTAAAGTGTTGTCAATTATGAATACTCCGACTGTGCATGAACTGGGTCTCGTACCATAAGTCACCCAATTAGAGATGGAGAACCCTGCAATATTGAGGATCATTTCGAGCACCACGAGCTTGCCTCTCCATTTAATTTGGGATGTTTCCGACTGCCACACTGGGGCGGTGGCAGTATTCATCCCGTTACCAATGCCCCCAACGATCCGACCGATTATCATCTGAGGTACGCCGTATGCAGCAATCTGGAGAACGGCGCCGATCGACATGATGGTGGTTCCGGTAAGAACGGTAAATCTTCTTCCGAATTTTTCTCCATACCAGATCGAGAAGCAAGCGCCAAGGAAACAGCCAACGTCGTAGATTGCCGTGACGGTTCTAACATAGTAAGTCGAGCTGTATGGGAGAAAGGGCATGTCGGACGTACGAAACGGTGCTGACGTGCTGGGGTCCGTTCAAACCCAGCGCTGAGATGTGTTAGTCGCTGACCTTTGGGGCTTCTGCATATACATACTGTTCAAGAAGTCATCGGTAACAATCACACCGCCTTGATAGTGCCCCAGTCAGAACCCACAGACTACGTCGTAAGGGTAGAAGACCCAACGAACCAAATACACCCTGATTCGATTAGCAGCGTGCAGACCGAACGATCTCGAAAGTTCACCGAGCTTACCTGGTCATAACCAAAGCTTTCCGGGTGATATGCGTTAGTATCTACCACACTCTTATCTCCAGTGCATTACCATACAGGGTCATGTCCTATCATAGAATTTAGCGGAGAACCATTTCCCACGGGAATAAAGGGAACTCACAGTGCCGCATGCAACGGTAATCCATCAGGCTGTCAGTATCTAGTTATTTTGCACGAAGAATTGTGAGCTCACCCAGAACGTAAGCCATCCTGCCTTCAAGCCAAAATATGGCTTGGTACCAAACATCGTAATGATTTTTCTTGTTAATCCGAGCCAATTGGCCTGTGTAGGAAAGCCGTAGGCGGCTTAACGGAGGCTTTGTTTGTGGAGGTGTTCTGTACTCAGTGTAGAGGAGAAAGAACAGAGCAGTTTTGGCACAAAATGCTTCTAGACCTCAGTAAAGGTGAAGAGGTCGTTTGCTCATTTGGCTGACAAGGAAAGAGGTGGGGATGCATATAACACATCGCAAACCGCTGCCAGAGCCCTGACGCCTCAAGGTAGAGCGTCATTTCCATTGTCGCTACCTGGTCGACGATACACAATGCGTATGCATGGTGAGTTGTGATTTGGCTTTAAAGAGAACAGCTTGACTCTCTCGGGGTGAAGATCCTAGAGCGAGAAGAAATAAAGCCAATTGACGATCATACTCAGGCCGCTACGGACAGGGAGCTTCTGAAGCTCTGCCGCTTTCTTTGCGGGTTTGAGCGATTTCGTCTGCAAGGGAGCGCGATAAAGTTCTCACCCGCAGACAGGCACCGTACGATGATGAGCCACCCTACCACCGACCCCGCGAACATGTCTTTATACGGCCTGGATACTTCAGAGGGGAATTTCTAATGGCATGGCCACCCAGCTTACTTAAGTACTGGGAAACATTGTTGGCATCGAAATGGAGCCTGAGAACCGTCAAAGCCGGACTTTGACTTGCGGAAATGCCCGTTGCTTGCTCCTGCGGGATGAAGGAATCAACGACGGATACCCTCGTGACCCGGCGCTGCCGACGATCAGTACCAATTCGAGTCAATTGGGTTGAAAATCATCGAGGATTAGATGGAGCAGCTTATGCGCTCACATCAGCAGGAGACATCGTAAATAAATTGGTGAAATGATCTGTGAACTGCTATTTCGTACCCATATCCCCACTGGCATTGCCATTTAACTCCGTCTCCTCTTTTGACCCACCCTTTCGCTTTCGGGAAAACCCAACGCCCGATGCGAGAGCAAGATAAACTATGCCAACAACAGCAGCGACTACACTATAAGCAATCACAGACCACCTGGGAACCTGCTCACTCCCAATCTCCCCCGATATGTGAAGACCTAATCCGCCATTAATGATTCCCAACAGGATGAGGATGCGCCCAAGCCAACGATGAATATGCCCGAAAACTGTTCGTTTACCGAGTTTGCGATAGCGTAAGTGTTGAATGAGCCCAAGGGCAGGCTGGAACAGTAGCAAAGAACTGACAACAATGTACCCAATGATCTGATGGTATCCGTCGTCTTCATCGATGCGGACACCGAGGATCACACCAAGAATCATTCCAACAATGAGGAGGCAGGTAGAGACAACCTGAATCGGTGCGTGAATGTATGGTACCCTACGGCTGACGGGTAGGTAAATCATCAAAGCGCCGATAGGGAACAAAAAGAGGAAGACCACGGCCATGATGGTCCCATGCGACATTCTGATCTGGTCGGTATTTGATTGACCCCCAGAGGAGCTCCCAGAGGAGCTTCCAGATGAACGCGATGAAGACTCGCCTGAACTTGCTTCGCTGTCTCCTGGGCTTGACGGTTCGGATGATCCTGCGCTCTGCGTGACAGCAGCTGCCTGCACGAAAGGATTGGACGAGTCACTGCTAGTGCCAGCAGGCAAATCGAAAGTAAAGGCGCCGTACGCGTCATGCTGTCGAATCTGTGCTGAGATATCGCCCGAGTCCAATGCGTTCCCTTGTCTGATGGCCCATATCCAATTGCTGTTTCCGTTCGTAGGGCTCATTGATCCTCCATCCCATGTGATGCAAGAATCGCAACGAATGTTTGCCGTCATAACACCTTCAGCCGATACTCCAGTGCCCTCCAGGAGAGTAATTTCGCCTGCAGGGTTGACTTCGGGTGGAAATTCGCCTCTGCCTAGTCTGGGGGAGAGGGTAACGTTGTTACTTCCTGACGAGTACATCACAAACATGTTTGCACCTGCCATCCCGCTTCCCTGGCCCAAACCCAGCCATTGCGTTCCAGAGGGCGCTACCATTTGTATATAAATCGGTCCATTACCGGATTGGGCTGTCGACGATGGAATATTTACTGAATATGAGACGCCATTTGCGTCCGATCCTTGAGGGACGTAGGTCGCAACTTGGACCTGCCCATTGACAATGCCAACAACTGCAATAAGTTAGCTCACCAGCAAATGACACCAGATAGTCTACTCACCAATACACACCACTAGAGCAACCACTGACCTTGCAAAGAAATGCATCATGAGAGCTCCAGGAACCCGCCCAGATCCGTGTACTTGTATTGGTCGGTCCTAGCTACGAAAAGTGGACCACGGAAGGTATATACAGCCCGGGGAGCTCCTGGGGTCCTGACCAGTCTCTTCAGCTCGCAGACTAATACTCGCAAGGGTCCGGCTGGTTCGAGGGAAATGCTTTCGAGCTGTTTCAACAAACTTAGATTGGAGATTGCAGTCAGGCGTCATAGGTATTTGTTGTGGCATAGAGCATTAGGAATGGGCCGGAAGACCTCTGAACAGGTCGCGTTGTACAATGAGCCTGGAATGCTGACTCGACCATGGTTATATCTGTCCAGACGAGAAGCCGATGCGCACATTGGCGTGATCTTCTTACGTCCCTTCCGGTGCAGGAGACTCGCAGCGCAGGTCAGATGGAACACGGGAACACGCAAGATACTCCGTAGCCTACCGCTATTGCAGGAGGACAAAGGGCTAGTCGCCAAGGTAGCACACGCTAACCTGATCCGAACAGTGATATCATCTCAGCCACCACCTTTTACGCGTCTGCTCAGGGGTTAGAGTGAAATGATAATGTGAAATGAAGCTCTACCATGTCCAGCGCTGTCCGCATCATTTTGACGGTAGGAATGTCGACTGGAAGACTGAAATGTAGGGGTGCTGCTAGGATAGGTCGACTTGCTCAAGTACGACAACCAGATCATGAATCACCACGATTTGAAGGATTTTCGAATGTAATAGAAAGTCATACTTATATCGGACTTCCCTTCCTACAAGCCATGAAACTTGACATGGGATTGTATCAGCTAAGTTAGTCCATCACTGCATATCACTGCGCGTATAGTCCGGTCAACCATCTCATCGTAGATAAGTCTATCTCGGTGCATTTGTTGACACCAAACCTATTTCTGAGGAGAGGTTTGGGTGGCACTCGATAAGTAGCGCAACACCAGATTATGATATGCAGGCTAAGGCGCTAAACATTGCTATGGAGGACATCATGTGAGAGAAATAGAAAACCGATAGAGGCATTTTGATTCAGCAGTAACAAAGCCAATCAGTACAACTTACTTGCCTGATTCCGAAGTTGTTTTCTCCAGTATTGTCTTAATCATTTCATTACCTAGCCGAACTGCGTCTGCAAAGCGTGGTTCAAAATGTTTTTGAATCTCCTCAAATCTTTCCCTGTAAGAATCGAAATTACCGAAGGATACGCAGTCAGACCAAGCCTGCGAAATGTTGCGTTAACACAGAGAACTCGCGATCTTGAAGAAAACCGCAATTGCAGGGTCGGATCCCAATTACATTGAAGTAAACAGAAAACGAGTGGGCGAGCGTCCTGATTCTTATGTAGGCTGGAAAGTACATGAGGGCCTGCTTACCCTTGCCGCAAACGTGAATTCCAGGTCATCCGATCGAAACGTGTCGTCTTCTATCGCCGTATTGATCACCTCATCAAGTAGTTGCTCGCTCCGGAAAAGGTACTCGGTCACACCCAGCCATATTCGGAAGAGCTTCATTGGTCAGCATGACTCGCAGTGTACTCGCTGCGCTACACTCACAGGTGTCGAACAGATCATATGGTCGTACGGATTGATGTTCAACTTCCACCAGCAGTCAACAATCCCCAGCAGACTGAGATGGTTATTCGGCATTCGTTCCTTTGGTCCTGACAATGAGAACTTATCCAGAATGTCGTCTCGTAGCAAGAGCTCGTGTCCCTTGACGACATCTCCGAAGATGGTTGCACCTGCTGTCTTGACACGGTTCTCAAGTTCTTTTCGATGCCCTCCAATCATAAGCTTGAACAGCTCTGTGACCGACTTTGCGTACTGGCGAATCTGCTGTTGAGCTGATGGATTTAGTATCGCGAGACCAGCATATACATGCCACTTGTTGGAGTAAATGCGAAGCGTAATGTTGATCTTTACATTTTCGATGCCTCCCACGTACCGGTTGATCTCCCAAGGAAATTGATTATTTGCCCGCCATGCACTACCCATGCTCAAGAATGCCACATGTGTCACGGCCTGCGTGTCTGCTGTGATCCTGTCATGCTTGTCGCCGGAAAGGTGAACAATCTTCGATTCAAAGCTTGAGAGGATACTCTCGACCAATTTCACACTCTTTTCAGACGCTCGGTGTGGAATTATGACTAGGGGTTGACTCTTTGGATGAACTTGTGGCCCATGCAGGGAATGACATGAAATGATCTCCACGTCCTTCGGAAGGTAACTTTCGAAAGCAGCAATTTCAGGGGCTTTGCAGGAAGTCTGGCCTCCAACGATCGCACCCAGCTTGGTTGAGGGTCCAAATTCTGCGACAATCTTGCCAATACCCTCTGCCGGGACACTATAAATAATCCAATCGCTGCTACGAGACACCAGATGTCCATTAGGCATAACAGTGACCATGTCCTAGTTCTCATGTCAGCCAGTGCTATATTCTACTCATGCCTCAACGAACCTGACCCGCAAATTGGGCGAGCAGATCATCATACTTGTCTGGAGTATCACAAGCGTTCACTCTGACAGAGGTGTTAGTACTGCATTTCCAAGGTCCATGCACATGTTATGCCCGTCCTAGAGCGTTTCATTAGCGAAGTTTACCACAAACATTTTGAAAAGTAGTAAGGTTGTGGGTTCTTCAGAAATGTTTATGATAAGGTAGCGAGATTTTTACATCAGTGACAGCTTGCGTATCAATCCGCTCCACCAGAATGATGAGGCAATGATTAGCAGCCATGCTCGAGCCAAATGCACTCAAGTCATCCTTGAATAGTAGGGTAGAGTAAAGGAAAGTTCAACATACCGTAGAAAAAGCTCTGCCAAGGGGGACAGTTGCCTGAGAGAGTATTACCTCCAACCCGCATTGCTAATTCTCTCTGCGTACATCTTTCCCATGTCCCCCATGCCAATTATACCCACTGAGATGTGGTCCATGGCGCCAGCTCCACTCACGTAAGAGTATTCACACAGACCTCAGGTCTCGAAAGGAGACATTCAAGCTTGCAACATAAAAGAACAGCAATCGATCCACGATTGATCATGTCATACAAATTGGACTTGTTTTAGTATTGGTTCCTGCAGCGTTCAACGTTTATTTTCGCATCACAGTCGTTTCTGAGTGAAGAATAGACATGTAGTAAATTTTTGTGGTCTTGAAATTAGATTGGGTATTGGTTACCAAGAGAAATACAAGATCCTTGGCGATCTAGCCCTCAAGAGCGACATCCCACATTGAATTTCTACAATCGAAAGGACAATAAATTTTTACGTCCCATCGATGATATAGCGTTGCCTCATCTCTCCGTCACAGTCAACATGCCTCCCAAGAAGAAGGTTGAACGCCCCGCGACTGAGAATATATCTCTCGGTCCTCAAGTTCGAGAAGGTTTGCAAATTTTGTCATAGTCATGTATAGAATTGACGTCTTTCTGCAGGTGAAAATGTCTTTGGTGTAGCCCGGATCTTCGCCTCTTTCAATGATACCTTCGTCCATGTCACCGATCTCAGGTCCGTTTAACCACCAAATTCGAGAATTTCTTTGTCTTCTCAACAACCCGATCTGTGACCGAGGGCAACACCATGTGGCTCCACAGGCTAACAATCTGGGTGATTCCAGTGGCCGAGAAACCATTTGCAGAGTGACAGGCGGCATGAAGGTCAAAGCTGATAGAGACGAGTCATCTCCCTACGCAGCCATGTTGGCAGCCCAGGATGTAGCTGCACGATGCAAAGAACTCGGAATCAACGCACTACATATCAAGATCAGAGCCACAGGAGGTAGGCATACTCCGGCAATCACCACGTGCGGACTTATACTCATAACCACAAACAGGCAATGGCACAAAGACTCCAGGCCCTGGTGCTCAATCCGCTCTCCGCGCGCTAGCACGTTCAGGCATGAAGATTGGTAGAATAGAGGATGTCACTCCAACACCATCAGACTCAACAAGACGCAAGGGTGGTCGTCGTGGTCGTCGTCTTTGAGCGAGACTTCTCCAACGTATGCTGTTCTCTAGGTGCGGAGGATATTACAAGAAACGCGAAGAACGGCCTTGGCCTGGTCTTCACCTTGCCTACGATATTTGCACATTGCGGTCATGCAGTGTAGCAGCAGTCGAGCAATGAAACCTTCAAAATTCTATTTTGTAGGGTCGACAATGCAATCATTTTCATAGTGATAAGTCATCCTATATTCGCCCCTTTCTTACGAGTAGTGCAGAAATGTAAGAGTGATACCATTTACCTCTCATTCTGGGAAATTCAAGCTCCATAAGAAGACGAGATTGAGAGCATTTCCGTGCATCTTGAGTCCAACCTTCTCAACGAACTCTCCACTGTTTATATCCACCCGCGCTAATGCCACCACCACCATCCACATCCACCCCTCCAATGCCAACCCTCATCTTCCACTCCCTGCCCAACAACGCCTTCCTCGGCCTAGACCTCCTCTCCCTGACCACTTCTCCTAAACTTCAGGGTATCAAGAACCTCCCACCAGGCTACCACTTCCTCTACTCCAGTTCCGACGCATCACTTTCTACTCGTCATGGCTACTGGTTCTTCATTCCAGCTCCCACACCAGCAACGGAAGGAGGGCAGTATGAATCGAAGATTATACCTTGGCGATGGAGTGGGGAGAACGAGTGCTTGATACCGGAAGCGGATGTTTCCGACACTGAGAGTGCACAGGCAGATTTAGGTAGGGTGTGGGAGAGAGGTCTACTCGATTACACGCAACCTGGGAGCAGGAAAGAGGGAGGAAAGTTAGGGAGTGAGTGGAGGGAATTAACAGAGTATATCACAGATGACTTGTTGGATAGAGTGCTCGGCGCAGTCGCAAGTCAAGACCGGGCGGGGAAACGAGGTCCAGCTAGTAGAAGATCCTGGAGCATATCCTCCGTGTCGAGCGCGCCGCAGGATGTCGAGAAGATCCCTGGTCTTACCACCTCAGAAGCAGTGATCGAAGGCGAGAAGCAGCTTGAGTTCTTGCCGATAGATCTGAAGAGGACATGGCGAGAGGGTGCGGTGGGCAGGGAACGCACCGATGCGGTGAGAGATCGGTCATGGTATCTTGGGCAATTGATTGAGTTGGCTGTTGAGTCTGGTGGTGATAAAAGAGTGGGAGCGGCGCAATTGCTGGGAGAGTTGCAGTTGTGTTTTCTTATGATCCTGACATTGGCGAATTGGTCGTGCTTGGAGCAATGGAAGAGGATACTGGGCGTTCTGCTGAGCTGTCGGCAGGCCCTGGTGGAGGTGGGGGATTATTTTGTAGCCGTAGTGCGGCTGTTGAGGATACAGCTGAAGCATTGTCAGGATGTCGAAGGAGGATTGTTTGACCTCAAAGAGGAAGGGGCTGGGTGGCTCAAAGGACTATTAGCTCAATTTAGGAGGAATGTTGAGGAATTGTTTGGCACTGCAAACGGGGAAATGTTGAAGACCGAGCTCAAGCAACTGGAACAGGACCTAAGGGATGAGTACGGGTGGGAGACTGGAAAGGATATACTCAAGAGAGGTCTGCTGGAGCTAGAGGATGGGGAGAGGGTAGATATGGACATGAATGGCGCGGACGAGGAAGATGAGACTGGGGAGTATGCGCCTGTAGTGGTTGACCTAGAATAGCAGTCGTCGAAAGGTCTCCCATGATCGAATCCAGTATCGTCGTTCATATGATGCTTCGAATGTGCGAGTTTAAAACATGCAGGCATATTTCAACGCATTTTACTAGAATTCGCTCTGGTGCTGTCAAGAAGACATCACGGTCTGCCCAGCAATTCCTTCACCAAATCACAAAGAACCACCTCAGCGGTATGACTTTTGGTACCTTGCTCTTGCACCCGGTCCACCAAACTTCTTCGGCTCGCATCTTCTGTTGTCTGCCACCAATAATGTTCTGTCATATTGCACGAGCGCCTGCTTCAACTGATTCTTCGCATACTCATCGACGAATTTCTGGTAGTAGGCCACAACCGACTTCGCAATTGCCTGTCTGATCGCGTAGATCTGAGATGTATGACCACCACCAGTGACCCGGACTCGGATATCGACTTCTGCAAATTTGTCGAGACCGACTATGAGGAGCGGCTCGTAGACCTAGTTATGGTAATGAGAAAACTGGCGCATGAGAAGCGGGTGGTGGCTACCTTAAATCGGAGGATTTCTGGTTGAACCAGCGACAGAGGTTTGCCGTTGACTTTGACGAGGCCCTTCCCTTTCTGCTCGCATTGTCAATATTGGTCACCCTCAGCTGACATCTCGCTGTACCTTGCAATGTGCGACTGCGGTCGCTATAGATATGTTAGCCATTACCTACTTCATCTCTGAAGAACTAGCATACCAGTCTTCTTCTTGCCGAAGCATTGCACGCTCGGCGTGGATGCCATGGTGACAGATTGCGAGTATAGGGGTGAAAATAGTCTTATTCCAAGGTAGTATCTTACAAACGTGATATCTCGCGAGGCGATCAAAATTTGGTAGAGGTGAAAGTGCGCGCTAGCTGGCGCCAAGCACTGGATTCTTGGCAACACTGCTATCACTTCCATTGGAATGCAGTTTCTAGCAGCAGCAAGTATTTCAAGCTTCTTCCGCCATGAAGACCCTACTCTATACCCATTGTCGCACTCACACCTTGTCCCCCCATTCTTAACGGTCTCTTTAGAAGACACCAGCCGAATCTCCTTGTGTTCAACTAGGAGTAATACATCTACGACTGGCAGTACAACAAAAATGTCACAGACTGTGGGAAAGGTAGTACATCACCACTTCGTTAGGAGTCAATTGTTCTGATCAAGCTATCAGACTCGTCTAGCCTACGCACGAGCATGGCATTTTGTTGATGTTGGCACTGACCCTCGGCCGCTTGGTCGAATGGCTTCCTCGATAGCTGTCTTCCTTATGGGCAAGCACAAGCCTATCTGGAATCCATCAACTGACTGTGGGGATTATGTCGTAGCCGCAGGCTGTCACGATCTGCACATTACTGGCAAGAAGAGATATCAGAAGCAGTACTACACTCATAATACGCGTCCTGGGGGTTTGAAGCAGATGTCTATGGACAAAATGTTCGACAAATGGGGTGGAGGAGAAGTCTTGAAAAAAGCAGTCAGGGGGATGCTGCCAAAGAATAGATTGCGTGATAAAAGGCTTGCACGATTAAAAGGCTAGTCAAGTTTGCAGTGCAACCTTGGTTTCCTGGTATACTAATATATGCTATCTAGTCTTCGAAGGTGTTGCTCATCCCTTCAAGCAGAACCTTATCAAGTTCAACGGCAAAACTTACGTCGGCCAAAATCCCCAAGTCCTCAAAGCCCTCGAGTGCAAAGAAGCACCAGTTGCAAGTTCGTGACCCACATCTCCATACCGCAGCGAATGACAAGCATCAAAAGACAACTCGAGCTTTCAATTAGGTGTATGTACTTCGAGCAGAATTTCCGTTTTTCAAGACCTCGGCATCCAAGCCACCCCGCCATGGTTACCTTGTTACCGTACACTTGATCAAACCATTGGGATTTGATTGTGGCGCATACACCTCTGCATCCTCACCTGTGTTCTTCAGACCATGATGCCAGCTCAAATCGATCTCGAAGTAGTGTTTGTTGGGGAGGGAATAATCCACAGCCTCAACAGATGAAGCAGCCGCTAGGATTTGCTCGCCCATCTTGTACATGGTGTTCTGCACACTAGCGCTTGAGTCTTCCGCGAACGTCTTTATAGTGATATCGCGGGCCTTGGTCCACGTTTCATCAAATTTCTCGACCTCTGTCTCGACCTCGTCCACGCTCGACAGCGTCTTCCATGTCCAACCAGCATCGACCGACGTGCTGAGGATCCGATCATACACGTCAGGCAAGGTGGTGAAATCATTGCGCACGAAGCTGTGGAACTGGGATCCGGTACTCTTCAACACTAACAAGCCCGAGATTGCGGATCGAATCTCAATGCCCTTTCCTTCGATGACGTCCGCCTCGACTATTCTCGTCTCGTCACCGTCGCGGAAGAAGGAATGGGGATGTGGCTTGCCATCAATTATCATTCTTGTCCACTTATGGATGGTGACTTTGATATGGGCAGTATGGATGTGCTTGTAGGTTTCGATGAAGTGTGTTCCAAGGATAGAGGCGAAGAGCTCTGGTGGCGTGACTGGGTTCTGCTTGGCCACGATGTAGGTGGTGTTCTTCATGGTGTCTGTAGCGACTACAACGCTATTGTCTGCTTCGGTATAGCTAGAGCTGTGTTGGCCATTGATACGAAAAACATAAGAATTGTACAAGACCTACGATGTCTCAATCTCGCCTTCTAGGAGTACACAGACAGTCATTTCGACCACGATGTGAGTTTTCGTCGCTTCGTCCCTTTCCACCTTGCACACACGGATGTTGTCCTTTCCATAACGGGCAGCAGCGAGCTTAGGCATGGCTCAAGAGCAAGGTCGGGTCCGTGCAAGGTAGCAGACAGAGTAGGTTGACAATTAGGGTGGAGGCTTCTTTCACCACTTTTCGTCGTAATAGGGTATCAAAAAGGGATACAATGCTTCAGTTTGTGACAGGTTGACCCTGGCCTATTTAAATTCACATTATGCTGCGAGATAAGCCATTCACTAGTCGGAAGCTGCCGTGGATCTCTAGTTGCACCGTGTGACAGCATGGCGCATATCTATTTCCACATGCTTGGATTGTTGTATTTGGAGAGATAGATCTACATCGATTTGCACTTTGGGCTTTCTAGGGTTGAGGGCTAGAGGGGTAAGTATAGGAAGCGTAGAAAACAGCGGGCGGAGGTAGCCGATGTCCTATGAAGAGGGAGAACTTTCGTGCCAGAGTCCACTGGTAACTATGATGATTTAAGCTGCTTGAATTGCTTTTAATGATCAGTCCAGATCCATATCTTATATATGAGTTCCCTTCTTCCAATCTTCTGAGTCTGTGAGAGGATTGCTCTGGGCGTGGAGGTAGCTGGACACTCGGCAAGCTCCAAGATTACTGTCGAACTTGCTGACTAATCGACGGATCAGTGTTGAAATAGCAAGTTGTTCTATCTAATTCAGTGCGCAGAGCGAGCATTTATACGTACAGAGTTGCTATATCAAGAGAAATAGCGCGAAATGCAGATATCAAAAATACATGCGAAACGCGTAACAGGTCTGTAACAAAACGCATATGAAACGCGTAGCAGGATAGCACAAACCGTATTTTTGAGTTCAACAATTACTTACTACGTTAATATCCAGACTCCGCCTACTCCACCCTCGACCTTGAATCTACTACGGTATAACACGGCGACGCCAGTCCTTGACCTGTACACCGGGTGTATCTCAGTTCGCTGGTCACTGCATGAAGACTGATGTTGTGTTATTAAGGTACCATAGTATGCACCTGGTACTGTATAAAATCACTTCTTTCTTTCCACTAGAGTTTGTTGTCACTTGAAATGGCAATCAACCAGCTGTGCTGGTTCATTGGGTGCTCCTGATCACGAGCTCTTCTTGATCACACTTTCAAGTTGCTGGAGGCTTATTGATCCTAGGTGATCAGAGCCACCTCTGAGGACCTGCATGACCAAGCATGGATCTTTAAACGTCTCCATGACTTGGAGTGCATTCCCCAGCCATCAGTGTTGCGCAAGTATCTACCTGTGTGAGAATTGTCCGTAGGCCAGGGATTGCTTACCAGATGAAAGAGCTTGGGTGAGGAAACGCTCTCAGTTCACCAACTTGGCTTTTTAAGTATAGTTACCGTCCTAGCCAGAAAGGGAGGGGAGTAGATCAAGGGTAGAGTGACTAATACGTAATCAGTATGTCGGCTTCTAGACGTCAGTCTAGTACCCCCCTTGAGCCGCAAATTTTCCAACCACTCTTCAATTTTGATGGAGTAATAGCTGTGGATGCCGCCATAACAGCCCTCTTTTTGTCATCTTTTCTCGTCTTTCTCGCCTAGAAAGGCGCATGACGAATAAGTCACAAAAATGGCGTACACACTGCTCCTTTGTCCCCTCGGCTGCAAGGTTGTGGTTTCGAAGAGGAGGCCTCTGCCTCCTCCTTTCAGTCTATCTGCCTTCCGTAGAATCTCCTTGAGGATTTTAGACCTCCGTCTTTGGTCTCTGTTCTTTGATTGATGGGCGCTCTCTGTCGCGCTTCTCTCCATTTCAAATGCCTCTACCAGCATTTCAGAGTCTCAACTTTGATATTGACAAGTACATAAACCCATTCATTCCTGCCTCAAGGTTGTGTCGACTTCCAAAGCCTGTCTCTCGATTCCTGGGTTATCGAGACGAGCCTCGCCAACGTATTGGAAACATTGTCAACTGGCTTTGGTCTTTCGTTGGTGCCTTCTGCGGTACTGCGTTGATAGCAGGGGTATGCAAGTCGAGTGCGATCATACAAAGCCATGCACCGCCAGTCATCATCGGTTCTTTCGTAAGGTTCCCTTCGGCGATGCTTCGCCAAGTCAGTCACTGCCGACTACTCTTTCTGACCTTCACTTGTCTTTTCGTTTAGGGTGCAGCAGCCATCCTTGAATATCATACGATCGAATCTCCCCTCGCTCAGCCTCGTAACCTAGTCCTCGGCCATCTTCTGGCTGCCTTGGTCGGCATCGGCATCACCAAACTCTTCGCTTTACTCCCAGAGGCTCGCTTTGAAGACCTGCGATGGCTGGCTGGTGCTCTTGCTGTTGGTACTTCCTCGGTGGTCATGGGCGCGACACAAACAGTCCATCCGCCTGCAGGAGCAACGGCTCTACTGGCGGCTACAAGCCCAGAGATAACAGCACTAGGGTGGTATCTGCTCGCCCTGGTTTTACTGGGGTCCACCTTAATGTTGGTAAGCGCGTGTATCATCAACAATATACATAGGCGGTTTCCCATCTACTGGTGGACACCCGTCGATTTGAGTGATAACCATAATGGAAAGGCAACTTCGGGAATAGAGACAGTTGCACAAGCCGAAAAAGAGGAACAATTTTCAGATGCAGGGAGTCGGCGAGTGAGCAGGGTGAACACGCGAGAAGGAATGCATTTTGAACGCGAACACGAAATCACCATAACAGCAAAGCATATCACTATACCAGACTGGCTCGAAGTCAACGACTGGGAAAGGAATGTGCTGGAGATCCTTAGGGAGCGCTTGAAGATAGAACTGGACCCAAAATCCGAATGGACTGAGCCTACAGGCAGGCACTCGGAGGCAACCGCCGTCTCCAGTGATGAAGAGAAGGCCGAGCCACCGGTAGGAATACTTTAAGCACAGAGCCTTGTACAAAGGACAACACGTTCCAAAGAAGCCCAAAACTTAGCTAGTAATGTTGTCGATGTGCTTGCCATAAGAATATCAAAGTAGGGCTCAATGCAGTACCCCGGAATATGGATGTACCAACACAACGACGAAGAGAAATAATCTGTCCTCGAGGAGATTTGGACGTGCTGTACTGGCACGGATTGTTCAGGTCGGTTGAAGATCTGAGTGATCTCATCATGAGACCCAATATATATTCGGCAGCTTACCACAGTAATTGATTGTGGCATTGGAGGTTGGATGTAGTAGTTTGGAAATTCTCCTTGCAAGTCAAAAAAGATATGCTTATTGCTTTTGAGGCCTTGGCGGACGCTGGTCACCCACGGCTGCATTCTACGGTTACGTAGTAAATCAATTGGCCATCCAATACCTATGGAGTACAGAGGACAGTGGTCTCGTTCCCCGCATTGATTTCAAGCCTCTTTTACCATAAGATCTAAATTAGGCCTGGGCAGGAGGGGGCGCATTACCATATCCACGGTACCTACAGGGATCAATCTAATTGAATTCTCCTCTCCATATTCTTCTGATACGCACGGAGCTACTCAGTCATTGCTGTAAGAGGTCCACGTTTTCATGTTTTCATGTTCTGGTGTGACTGATCATGTTCCAGGCGTCCTGCGATCTCTACCTTTTCTTCTATCAGTCCCCGAGTCAAGCTGGCTTGACTACGAGTCCTCCCTCCTTTCGGAGTCTGTCATTCTCTGACCGTGGGAGTCGCAAAGTAACATCCTTCTTTACTGCCATTTCATTAACTCATGGTCGCCGACACATCGACATTGCATAGTCTGCCCTCTGTATGCGCAACGACCTCACACAATACGATCCATCACTAGGGACAAGCGATTTGCAGGTATGCGAGTGTCGTTGGTATTGATGGATCAACGGCGCCAGAATACAGCACTGCCTCCTCAGTGATGCCTTCGCAAAGTCGCGCTTTTGCGAGCTACCATGTCTCGCGCAAAAGCGACGATGGCATCCCGAAGCTCTCGAAGAACGGGCGTTCGTACTCGGGTAGTAGTGCACAATATGGACCCAGGGGTTCGTCTCTAGCCACGAGCACAATGCCCGGTGTGGCTCCAGGTAGCTTCAGCACAGACTTGAAGACCACATCCTTTCCTCGAAGTACAGCATCAAGACCAGAACTGGCCATGTCCCGTGTTACCAGTAGTGGCCCTAACGATGACGATCCAGTTACAGAGTCAGAACAACGGCAAGCCGTTGTGCGAGACAAGATTGCAAAGGAAATGAAGATCAAGCTGGGCACAGAAAATATGCTGGAAGCGTTGCAATCGAAGAATCCAAAGCAGACCAAAGAGCAGAGACAGAAGGTAGAGATGGAGCTGGGTTCTTCTAAGCGGAAGCTGCACGAGCTTCATCAAGAGCTGAACCAAGAGATTCAACGCGCGCAAACTCCCACAACGCCTCCCAGAAATCACATGTCTAGTTACTTCCGTGGCAGCCCGATGAAGTCGCCGCCTGTCGCTCCAGATTTGCCAGATCCAGAACCACCGTCGGATGCTTTCGAAGGGGAGTCGCCCTCCCTAGTACTGACAGAGATACTTCAGGAGCTGGAGATTGAAGGCATGCAGCCAGACTACTATATCGAGCGAGCCAATACACTGGTTGAGCTTTTCAAACGCCATCCAACACTTAAATACGACCTTGCTTGGTCCGTGTTCAGCCTTCGGGTCCAGATGATGCTCCTTAGCGACAGTACAGATGTGGTCGCAGCAGGCTACCGCTTGACGAGATACGCCATCGCTGATCGATCGTCACTAAAAACGATTCGAGCTCTTCACACTGACGAGGTGGTGATCCTGTCCCTGGTGAAGAAGGGAAATGCAATACTGGAACGAGAGCAGGCTGTCAAATTTGTCAGGGCTTTTTTGGATGTCAAAGATGGTGTCTTGGATGTTTCAAGAGCCGTTGTTCGGGCAGTAGTGGCTGTTGCAGAGCAACATGATGATCGATTGCACCATATCTGTATCTTGACTTTGGCAGAGATCTTGATGAGAGATCCAGCACTTCTCATCCAAGCTGGTGGCTTAAACACTCTCACCGAGATTCTGTCGGAAGGCACGTTTCATGCATCCGAAAGCCTCGCGGTAGGCTTTATGAAGCTCCTCGACGCTCCCCGTCGGCGAGGGTATTTGAAATCTGGCCGGGAAATCGAAAC
Source organism: Endocarpon pusillum Z07020 (assembly GCF_000464535.1). Classification (NCBI taxonomy): domain Eukaryota; kingdom Fungi; phylum Ascomycota; class Eurotiomycetes; order Verrucariales; family Verrucariaceae; genus Endocarpon; species Endocarpon pusillum. Next base: position 69,588 of record NW_006916523.1, read on the forward strand.
GTTTTTCGGTCCACTGACAGATCCTCTCTACTGTAATGGGCATGAAGAGCGACTCAAGACAAGCGTCAAGGCTGTTGCAGAAATGTTGAAGTCATGGTCAGGATTACTAACATTATCTAGGAACAACGCAGCTGCCATTAGGTCACTGCTAGGTTCGTTACAATATCCTACCATCCAGGCAAAGGACTTAGTTTTGGAACTACTATTTGACGTGCTTCGAATCAAGGCGCCTTCGTGGTCATCGACTTTTCTGGCCGGGCGACGATTGACGACATATGGGCGAGGTTTACATGCACACCACGAACCAGCGATCAAAAGGCTAAAACACGATACCGATCACGAGTCTCAACGGCAAGATCTGACATCACATTTCTCGACTCTTGTTCTGGCAACACTACTGAGAGCTGGTCTTATTGAAGCTCTAACAAACATGATCAAAAGCGAGGAAGATCTGGCCATAAACCGGAAGGCCACTCTTTTGCTTACAGAAATTCTAAGATTGGCCAACTACTGTCTTCCTGAGCCTGCTCGCTCTGAAATTCAGGTTCTGAGCGGACTCGTGACGGAAAGAACGATATCCGATGCGGAAGAGTGTGCCATTAACGCGGCACTGATCTTCCAAATCGAGAGTATTAATCGAACGCTGAACCGTGTCAGTAGCATCACAACTGTCAGCCGAGCTTATGATTCCCGTGGGGACATTCATCTTGGTTCGCCATTGGTCGATAAGTCGAAACTCAGTGCCTCTATGGATGCCGAGCAGTTTCGGCAAGCTGTTCTCGATACCCAAGTGCCAAACCACATTCAATTCATCAAGTGGAAATGGGACCTCATACACAGCATTATTGAAGGTCCTTTGACAAATCCGAAGCGAGTCGAAGAAGTGCTGAACTCCAAATTCTTGAAACGCTTGACTGCTTTCTACAGGCCTTTTAAGTACCGATTCTCAACGGTGCGGAACACGAGACCCAACCAAAGATATGTGAGAACTGGCTGTGCTCTCATCAAAAGTCTTATGCAGACTGCCGCGGGGATTCAATATCTGACTGAGAATAAGCTCCTCCGGCAAGTGGCAGAATGTATGGCTCAAGTAGACAGACTGAGTGGCCTGACGTCTACGTCACCCTTTTTCGACCGAAGCCAAATGGTTGAAACCCTTAGCGGAGGATACTTTGCCATGGTCGGTACCCTCAGCCAGACTTCCGATGGGATCTTGATGATGCAGAAATGGCATATGATTAACATGTTCTACCACATTGTAGACCTTCATGATCGGGAGGACCTGGTTGAGACGCTGCTGGGGAACATGGATTTCTCAATTGATAGTCATCTTCGAGTGTTACTGTCAAAGGCACTTACAGCAGGATGCAAGCAGATTCGCATCTTCGCCACGAAGCTATTGCGGCGATATGCCATAAGTAACGAGCTGTCGAACGCAGGTGATGTTGCTTCTGGCTCGAGATGGGTACTCAATCTCCTGCTCACCCAGCTCTACGATCCTGATGTTGAAGTTTGCGAGATTGCCGTGAAAAACCTGGAAGAGGCTTGCAATCGTCGAGACCATTTGGAGTACGTGGTAAAGTGTCGACCCTCGTTAGATCATCTTGGGGAGATTGGGGCACCACTGCTGCTTCGGTTCTTGTCTACCTCTGTTGGCTACCACTACCTTGACGGACTGGACTATATCACCCAGGAAATGGACGATTGGTTCTTGGGCCGAAACGACACGTATGTAACATTGGTGGAAGCCTCACTCGCGCGTGCCTATGCCGAGCAACCTAGCCACAGCCGGAACACATACAGTAGTAATGACGATATATTGGAGCTCGAAGATCTCGGTGTTGTACCACCGCATTTCTATCGAGAGCTTGCTCGAACTGAGGAGGGATGCCGGCTGTTAGAGAAATCCGGCCATTTCAACGACTTCGCATCTGTAGTTCGCGACTTCGAACTAGACGAAGAGGATGATGAGACGCTTACCAAGGTAAAGGGCTGCTTGTGGGCCATTGGGAATGTGGGATCAATGGAATTGGGAGCAACGTTCCTCGAAGAGACCGAAATCGTTGGCTCAATAGTTAGGATTGCAGAAGGCGCCGAAGTGATGTCGTTACGGGGCACAGCGTTCTTTGTTCTCGGGCTGATGTCAAGAAGCAAGCATGGAAATGAGATGCTGTTGGAGCTCGGTTGGAAGTCGGCAGTTGACGAGCGTGGCCAATCGTTAGGGCTGTGCTTGCCAGACCAGCTCAGCAGGCTGTGTTCGGTAATTATCCACTTTCTGTCTGCTTGCTCCAGTGGATGATGCTAATGCACTCAGGTAACATTCCGGCATAACTCTACCGACGAGTCCAAGGCACTCAGAGAGAACGCGGAGAAGTACAAGGCTGCCGCGATTGATGACAATCCCTTCCACGCCAGAGTGCTGAAAGCGGTCATCGAGATGGGCAATACCGTGCTGGCGAAGAAGGTGGCAGTCGAATTGAATGGCCTCAAAATCCGCCATCAAAATGCTTTCAAGCAGGTCTCGCTCTTCAAAAAAACATTAGCACTGCTAGAAAGCCATCATTATCGGTTGTGGCAGCGACAATTCATTCTTGATCTTTTCGACAAAGGCATCATCAGAAGAATTGTGCTAGAGGAAGATATGGAGGATGAGATGGAAGCAAGTACGGGTTGAGGTCCATTCCTATGTCTAGCGCAGACTGATGTCCTGCTGGTGTTCAGCACCAGATCCGGTACAGGCATTGTCGTGGGAATCGGAATTGGCATGATACGGCACAGCAAAGCAAAGCACAGCACAGGGACGAGCGCATAGGATGATAGGCAAAGGACGCGATGGAACATGAACCACATACAGATGAGGTGTTTTTGGCTCTCAGGCAGCAGTCTAGGTAGGTCACCACTAAGATCGTGATTGTTCAAATGCCGCATACCTCATGCCTCATGCCTCATGCCGGATCTCCTGGGAGAAAAGAGTCGCAAGATCTCCTGAGTGTCCGGTTGAAGAACGGCCGCCCGCAAGCCAGTGTGTAGTTAGTAAGCAGGCTTCCACATGGATCGGAGTACATGTACCACAACGTTTCACTACGTAGCACTACGGAATATGTACCGTAGTAGTAGCTGAGCAGCTGAGCAGGTCGAAAAGAGCAAAGGATACTACATAGTACGAGAGCGTGGAGTCATGTGATATGTGACTGGCAGTGTCTATGATGGCTACATCGTTGGTGTATTGGCCCTGGACGTCCCGCTTTGCCGCGGCTTAACCACAATTTGGGCACCAGTTGGCACATCTGGGGCCTTTTGTGCACTCTCGTGCCGCCGTTGGGATCGACGATCGCCCTCTTGGCCGCCCATCGGGGCTTCAGTGCCACTCCTCAACTGCAACACTCTTCCTCTCGATCGACCAATCTGCTTGATACCAGATCACGCTCTGCCCACGCAAGCAACTCCCCCACCCCCACCAGCTTCGTTAGTCAACCTAGCAAACATGATCAATGGCCCCTCTCCTCCCAAGCCAACCATTCACATCTCTTCCGTCAGCCTGTCAGGAGCCGCCGAGCGCCTTCCATCGATTTCTTTCGGCGGCACACCAGACGTTATACTGTCCGGCATGTCCACATTGTTATTGTCCATTGTGGCTTAAAGGCTTAATGCTTTTGAAAGTATAGTGTCAACGTCGTGCATTATTACCTATTGCCTGGCCCCACGGACCAATTGCCACTCTTCTCTGGGACATAAGATATCTCGGCCAAGGTTGGCCTTGTCCAGCTGTACTGTCACATCCCACATCCCGGTGCAAACATCCCTCCCGCTACCATGGCATATATCACCAACTTGCATGCAGACAGCTACCCCGGTTCATTCACTTATACGTCCTCCAAGTAAGGCTACCGTATATCTGCATTTGCCAGTCAATATCTTGTAGCAGCTGCTTCACGCGGTCTCTCCATATTTTCTCCGAAAGAAGCACTATTTCCCTCCGGAGAAAAAAGAGTGCGTCATCGTCTCAGGGTACTGATCGCTACTCCCGAACCCGGTCAACTATGTTCATATTGCTCTGTCTGGTCGTATGAAGTTTGATCCAAGTGTACGTCTCTTCATTCTCGTTCGATATACTACACCACCTTCGTTCGAGTCTTCTCTCACCACCTTCCTGCGTCCATGAGCAGCAATGAAGAGTCCGTCGAGGTGAGCTCGGCGCAGCAGGGCCTTGATGCCCATAAAGATGCGCGAGCAATAATACGGCTCTTTCAATGCTCGGTATGCTCCTACCCTCTCCGAGAACCGATGACCTTACCCTGCGGATATTCCCTGTGCCGCCGATGTCTTCCTCCCCGCTACAAACGGGAAAACATTACGTATCCATCCAATCCGGGCCGGGCGGAGGGTTTTGTTTGTCCCTTCAAGGACTGTGGCCTGGAACACTCGATAGGAGATTGCAGTATGGATGTTACGTTGAACAAGCTGCTGGATGTGGTAAGAAGCTACATGGAAAGCTATCAGTGTGAGACAAGTGATGCTCCGCTGATGTTGGATGAACGGCTGCATTGGAAGAACATCATCGACAGCTCCATGGATGTTATGCCCCGGTCTCGCGTCCTCAATGGCGGTCGCTTGGTCGCTACATACACCTTTGCAGACATGGGCGAGCTAAACTATCACTCTGAGGTTGCCTACACGCCACTACCAAAGCAAGCGGACAGTATTGAAGCCCTCGACGTGGCCGTGTTCGCACACTTGAAAGAAGCTATCAAGGTCGAGTTGGAATGCCAAGTATGCTATTCACTTATGCTGGATCCCCTTACTACATCATGTGGACACACATTCTGCCGAAAATGCGTGGCACGGGTTTTGGACCATTCGAACCTGTGCCCGGCATGCCGCAGGGTCATTCCGCTGCTGCCTGGTGCTCAAGCCGAGCCCTCCAACAAAACAACTTCACAGCTTATCAGCGGATTGTGTCCAGATTTGTTGCAACTTCGCATAGCAGCCGCAAAAGAAGAAGACATGGTTGATGGCAATATGAACGTTGCGTTGTTTCCGTGCACGCTGGCGTATCCGGAGATGCCCACTTTCTTACACATTTTCGAGCCACGGTATCGATTGATGGTGCGACGAGCAATCGAGACGGGTGGCAGGAAATTTGGAATGATGATGTACAATCGAAGGGGCAGACCGCAGGGTGCACTGGGTCAATCGCACTTTGTGCAGTATGGTACTCTACTCCACATACAGAATATCGAGATCTTCCCGGATGGCCGCAGCCTGATCGAGACCAAAGGTGTTTCAAGGTTTACGGTTTTGGAGACTGCAATGCGCGATGGATATATGGTTGGTAGGGTCCAAAGAGTCGACGATGTACCGTTGTCGGAAGAGGAGGCTATGGAGGCACGCGAGACAGCTGGCCCGGAACCACCATCGAATGACACGCTGGGGCGACTCAACCACATGTCTACTCAACGGCTATTACAATTTGGTCTGGACTTCATCATAAGGGCACAAGCGGCATCCGAACCCTGGCTTGCCGAGCGCTTCATATCCGTCTATGGACCGCCTCCGTCAGATCCGGCCATATTTCCCTACTGGTTTGCTAGCGTGCTCCCTATCTCAGAAGATGAGAAATATCAACTACTGCCAACCACGAGCGTCAGAGAGAGGCTGAAGATCACAGCACGGTGGATAACGAGACTAGAAGCCGCTCGATGGTAAGTCGCCACCCTTTCCTAGGTATTGTTTGCAGTCTGCCTGACGCGCTTTTCTGCTTTGAAGTGGGGGGAATTTCCGGCGGTGGATGCCACCGCCTGAGTTTCTCGAGACCGATTCAGAGCCCGATATGGCGGAAGAAACAAGCCCCTCTGCTTCTCAGCCCGAGTCCCCAGCTGATCCGGCCAGCAATGAAACCACCGAGGATGCATTGCCCGAAGCTGAACAACCAAACTGACTGACATTTCTCTCCGATTTCACAGGTCTCACACTTCCTCCTGCGTCGTGTTATGACTCACCGTCCTTGTCATTCTTATCACATCAGTCGTCTCTATCTACACCACCTCCATCACGTTTTCCATCAACGTCACTTTTGTCGAGCATTCAGAATCGATTCCCATTGGCAGCGTATACGGCTACATTTGCAAGGCGTTGGTGACCTTGGCGGCTGTGGCTATTTTAAGCGTCATATTACTTGCACCCATTATCATTCAAAGTCCCGTCGTACGCAACAGGGCGGTTAGAAGATTGCCCATGGGCCCTGCCATCGCAGAGTAGAATGGCGGAGAAAGATGTGCGTATTAGCGCCATCAGAGAGAGTGGTGAGAGATTTGCCATGTACACGTTTCAAATGGCAGGAAATTTTAATAGAGAGACAAGGTCAACCAACATCCAAGACTCTATCTGGCTCTTTACCTCGAACTGGGGACAATACAAAATCAGAATCTAAGACTCTATCAGACTCCTTCCTTCAAGTAGGAGATATTATAAAATGAAATCCAAGACTCTACCAGACTCTTCACCTCAAGTTGAGTAAACTTTATGGCATCTTGATGGATTGCGGCCGCTGCCTCTACTCCAAACATGCCATGGCGTATATAAGACGTTATGTTAACCAAGGTCAGCTCCGGCTACTTTTCTGTGTCCCAACCGGTATACCAGAGGTGCCTCCTGATTGATGTCTTTCCCTCCACCGCTACTCCTTCGTTCCGTCCAATGTCGACTTCTCTTCTCTATCCGCCCTGCTTCTGGAGCTCTTCTGGAGCTGTTTCTTAGGCCTGCTCTCTCTCTCTCTCTCTCTCTCTCTCTCTCTCTCTCTCTCTCTCTCTCTCTCTCTCTCTCTCTCTCTCTCTCTCTCTCTTTCTTACTTACCACTTTAGCTACCAAATCGCCTGGCTCGGCGATCAGAGGATATTATGTTATGTTACGTTACGTTACGGCACATTGACCTGACGTTGTTTTCACTGTTGTACGTTCCTTCCTTCTCCTTTTCTTTCCTTCCTCATGCAAAGTAAGTAGCCCTCTCTTTAAGTCTGCTCTTTCAGCTTGCCTATCTGGCTGGCTGGCTGGCTGGCTGAAAATGTGTATGGACTCTACGCTCAAAGGGGCTAGTAGCTTACCTTGTTACTGGCTTTGGGGCCGTCTGAAGTGAAGTGAGGGGGGAGAGGGCGGGTGGGGAAGAATATGACGGAGGAGGGGGAGGGAGGGGCAGAACAGAAGAGAAGACTGGGAGGGGAAAACACAGTTCCGTCATAGCAGGCAGCTACGGTGCAAGCTTCTGCTTCCGCTTCCACGTGAAGATAGATGAGGGGGAGGTGTGAGTTTCTGGGAATGAGACTGCAACTGAATGAGACTAATGAGACTAGGTCAGCCACTGGACTCTGGTATGGTGGTCGATGGGGTACGATGGCGCAATTGATGATGACTCATGACGTGCGGCTCCCTTGGACGAGATGTGATACAGATCAAGGCAGATCTTTTCTCAACGCCATGTAAGAACGCGCTAGATCGATAGTTGTCACACCTCAACGCTGGGTCGCAGATCTCTTTCTGTCAAGCACATCCCATGTACGAGGTTGTTGCGGGTATCGCTGTTCCTGTCAGCCCGCATAATGGACATGGTGGAGCTCGTGTGTGAGTGTGACGTACTCTTGCACAGAGACTTCTACCAGGGATAGCATGACAGAAAGTGGAGGCTGCGCGCATTGTACAGTTTTCTTCTGCCTTAGCGGCTGGCAGGGCTGTCGGTGATATGGCCACAACCCGTGTGGAGTCAGGTTTCCGGAACGTCACGGTTGCATCGTCGATGGTTGACAATGGTTGACAATTGAGTGACAGCTAGCCGCGCGTGTCCAAATCAATTTTCGAAAGGTAGTGCCACTCTGGTCAATGAGACACCAAGAACCTTCTACTATGGGTCTGGCATATGTTGAGGCCAGTAGTACGAAAGCTTCACAGGAGGCCCGAGTTGAATAGGCAAGTGGAGAGAGGGAAGCAGCGGACAGTGTCGCCATGGGCTGTATGCTGACAGGTACTCCCAACAAAAGACTTGCTTTTCTTGGGGGCAAAAAGTCGAACGGCGCGTGGTGAAAGCCGGAATGCTAGAACGTTGATGCTGTCAGGACTTGCATGGACTCTGTACCACGCCGTCCCGGATTACGCGTCCCGCAAAGATCAGTCATCGGTATCTTGCAGCTTTGCCGTCTTGAGGCTCGATATGCACGGAATTCGCCCAACGGCTCTCTCATAGGCCCCCTGGCGCATGTCTTCCTGACACTACGTTAGGCCACTTATTCTCCGAGCCCGACGTCTGTCGCAACTCGCAATCGGAGCTGACCAACATACCCAAGTACATATAGCCCATTCTGCACATCGCCGAGGTTGATCGAGGAACTTTGGAACCTCGCAGCTGATGGACCAGGTATCCTTGCGAAGGCCTGAAGACCCTGAAGATCCTGAAGATCGTATAACAACCTAATGCGGCTACAACTGCCCGATTTCTGCGGTTCGGAGCTCCGGAAATGTCGTGTAACTCCCGGGAGATTCCGATTCTCGAGGTGAAGATCTGCTATACTAATACTAACTTAGTAGTGAAAAACACAAGTTACTACGTAGTAAGCAATTGCGGAGCCAAAGCCGACTTCAAGTTCCAGTTGCTCGTTTCTTGACAGCTTGGCAACGTCGTACATGCCACCCTTTTGTTTTGCTGCTGCCGGACTTCAAGTCTCTGAATGTTCAGTAGGGACTACACTTTTCTTCCACCGATCGTCGTAGATGACGCTACTAGCCTTCCAAGTCCAGCAGTACAGCTCCCTGCAAAGATACGGCTTTTCGAGCTACCGAGCTCAGTGTCCGTCAATGGAACTTTGGGACAAGTGCTACTGCAATAAACACGCCAGACTGAATCGACAGATTCTTTCCTCGATCCTTCCGCCCACTTAGGGTTGTTAAGAGAGGGTAGTGCTAGCTATCCCATTGCCCCTGAGATTTCGTCCTCGGTTAACGTCCACCAGCAGCCATGGTAGGTCGTCATATAACGATGGGAGCACAGGCCCAAAGAGCTGTATGGCAACAGTGAGCACCAAGATCCCGTATGACACATATGCCGATACTCTGCGACCGAGCCCTTGATCCGGATCGAGCCCATGCAGGATTTTAGCATCTGACTGGCAGTAGCTCCAACATGGTAACTGACAATCAGACTGACTGTCTTCCGGCTGCCCATGGTAGTCACTTCGACCTCTCCTTCGTTGGAATCATGCCTGGGACCTTTACCTCAGTGTCGTGAACCGGCGTTGCCCAACGAAAAGAGAGGTAAATATCGATTGAGCTACTAGCCGCTATATACCTGTCAAAGGTGGCTAGCACCCAACACCAGCCCCACGGGTCAGTTTCGGAGCATGAACGAATATACTTGTAGCAATATCTTGAGGCACCACCGTCCCTACAAGCAGTGCTTGGGCTGTGACTTCGATGCTTTCCAACAGTCCCGGACTTCGTGTAGACCAAGCTCATGCACGTCCGCCGTGGAACATATCATCAGACTTTCCTTTACATATCCATATGGGTTAGTCCGGAGCAGGCTTTTGCGAAGGCCAAATTTCTGCAGGAGATTACCATGGGCATGAAGCCTGCATAGTCCCTGAGGTTAGCGCTCTGTGCTGTGCTATAAGCTTGTATGATCTGGTAGGCGGATATGCCAGTCTTCGAACTCTGCGCCAAGGTCATTTGTGTTGGTATAGCTAGCAAAATGGTGTGATCCCATCCATCAATCCTCAATGTCGAAACTCGTCCCGCATCCACAACTGCTCTTCGCTCTTGGATTACCTACAATCTTAAACTGGCTTCCAATCAGCTCTGTAGTATAGTCAACTGTGCTCCCCTTTAACAACTCCAGGCTTGCTTCATCCATCACCACCTTAGCAGATCCAGGTGAATCTTGCGAGGCAAATATGGTATCCACGTCGTTTTCGATTGCTGTAGAAGGTTCTAGGGACATGAGGTACTGGAAACCATGGCAGCCGCCAGAGGTCACGGAGACTCGAAGATGGTTGTGTTGAGGAGGGTTCTGGCCGGACATGGACTTAGAGGATGAGGAAGTTATCTGTTGGAGGCGCTGCGTTGGCAGTATATGTTAGCGATCGAGGTACATCTCCATACGTTTCGACCAGGAAAAGAGCGATCTGCAATTCGATGTGCGTACCTTTGCTGCTCTATCGGAGATTTCAATGGTCATCTCATTTCCATGCTCATCCAACCTTGGATTTTGCAGAACAGTCGTTGCGCATGTAGGTGTAGCGGTTTTAAAAGGCCGAGCCTGACCGTTAGGGCGTGGGATAACAAACAAATATAAAAATGACGACTTTTCGAGACGTTGTAAGCTTGGAAGTTGTCGTGCGCTATGATAAGTTCTCTGAGGAGCGGCAACTGCACTGGAACAGCGGACCGAACTCTGACACGCATTGGACCGGCAATGACGGAAGAACGCAGCAGGAGACTGGCAGAGAAGCCGTCGAGCCATTGAAGCGGATGGGTGCGACATGCTATCTTGCTTCTTCGGACGACAGGTTGGTAGCGGGAGTTGAACAGAAGATGTATGCTTTGTCAGTGATGCAGTTCTGGAGACAAGCCCCCGGGCCGAGGCCCACTAACAAATTGGGTGTCGCTCTTGGCGTAGCTTTGACTGACAAATTAAGCGGGACTTATATACTGGTAATGACCAGCGTTATATTCCCATTGATACTGGCACTCGCTGCTTCGCCAAGGGTGACACCAAATCTGTCAATGGGCCTCGGGCGGCATCGTCCCCCTTCCAGGTCTCCCCGCACCACGACTTGTGCCCTCAGCGGTTAAATGGTCATGCAATCCTCGTGATAGATGTTCACTCACAAGACACAGATATCCTACCTCTACTCATACTCCAGCAGAGAAATTAAGTACAGTCGCTTGAAGTGTCGGGCTGGGCATCGGCTATATGTGAGGCTGTTGGGGGACCGACTTCGAGATGGGTTCGCGCCACCATGTCGAACAGATCAAGCACGGCCCTCCCCTTGCCGCGGATGTGGACATCCGTGCAAACAGCAGAGGATACGCCGAGTCACTCGATGCGCACGATCCTCTCAGAAACTTCCGCCATGAATTCATCATCCCGAGTAAAGCAGATCTCAAGCGCCCAACCCTCTCATCTACCGATCCACAAGAGGCCCATTCACCACCCTCGATCTACCTCTGCGGCAACTCTCTCGGACTGCAGCCTCGAAAGACTCAACAGCGTGTCTCATCCTTTCTGACAGCATGGTCCACGAAGGGGGTCACAGGTCATTTCAGAAACCACTCCGATTCGGCATTACCACCTTTCGTGGATGTCGATGACTATGCCGCCAAGCTTATGGCACCCATTGTTGGGGCACGGGAAGACGAGGTCGCAGTGATGGGGACTTTAACTTCGAACCTGCATCTTGTGATGGCGGGTTTCTATCAGCCAACGAGGGAGAAGTATAAGATTATTCTGGAGGGGAAATCCTTTCCCAGCGATCATGTATGTAGACTTTGCGCCCAATCCACGTGCTTCACGGCTTCTCTTTCGGAGGTGCGTATCAGTTTTGGCTCTGAGGCTGACATGCTTGTCTCCTGTAGTACGCCGTGGAGTCGCAAATCTCGCAGCACGGCTTCGATGCTAAAGATGCCATGATCATGATCGAACCACAGGACGACAAAGCCATCATCACCACAGAACAGATTCTGGAAACCATTGACATTCACGCGGATCGTACCGCGTTAATCCTGCTACCAGGTATCCAGTTCTATACAGGCCAGTATCTAGACATCGCCACCATAACCCGACATGCTCACTCCAAAGAAATCCTGATTGGTTGGGATTGTGCGCATGCAGCAGGGAATGTGGGTTTGAGGTTGCATGATTGGGATGTCGACTTCGCCGTGTGGTGTAATTACAAGTATCTGAACTCTGGGCCGGGCTCGATCGGTGCGCTCTTCGTGCACGAGAAGCATGGACGGGTGGACATGAGCGCTTCTACGAGGGAGGAAAGATATCGGCCCCGACTCTGCGGGTGGTGGGGAGCCGATAAACAGACAAGATTCGAGATGGATAAGAGTGCGTGTTCACGATGCAGTATTCTGATCTCAAAGAGCTTCCGATTAACCATGAATAGAGTTTGTTCCTCGACCAGGAGCTGCGGGCTACCAGCTTTCGAATCCAAGCATTCTTGATCTCACCGCATGCATTGCATCATTGGAGGTATTCCATATGACATCAATGGCGGAGCTGCGAAGGAAGTCCATCTCCCTTACGAAATATCTGGAAAGCTTGCTACTACGATTTCCAATAGATGCTCTCCCCGAGGATAAGCCATTCACCATCCTCACACCCAAGAATTCGGATGAGAGAGGCGCCCAGCTGAGTGTCAGATTGGAACCTGGATTGCTTGGCGTTATCCTCAAGGAGCTCGATAGCAACGGTGTGGTTGTAGATGAGCGGAAGCCAGATGTTGTTAGGATCGCCCCAGCGCCTTTGTACAACAGCTTTGTGGATGTCTGGGAGTTCTCGCAAATCTTTTTAGAAGCTTGTCAGAAAGCCGTCAAGCAGCGTGAAAGATGAGTTCTCTTGTAATGTCACCATCAGTCGCTTTCTGACTCAAAGTCTGAATCTTCTCCACATGATGTCACCCAGAAGCGGCCGTTCAGTCTTGTGCTGATCAGTTCCTGCAAGAAGGCTTCTGCATCACTTGACAGCATGTGATCCGCGTCGACCGCCCACAAGCCCAGAGTCAGTCCGCTGTTGGTTGTGGAATCAAGAGTCCAGATGAAGTCGGCAATCCCTGTGGCGGTGAAGTGTGTTACACCACAGAACTGCATATCTCTGAGGTTTTTAAGTCCGGCAAGTGCCTGGAAGACACTATCGGTGATTGCAGAACCACTGGGATAAAACGTTTCCAGACTTGGAAGGTTCAAAGCAAGGGTGGTGATATGGTGATCCTTGAAATTGTCAGACATCTGATTCAAATCCAGGACCTGCAGACACGACAGCCGGCTGAGAGCATTGACCAGCACTTGCAATTCTTCGTTTGTAGTGTCCTCCCCATCACCATTCAGGTACACTCTCTGAAGACTAAGTTGTTCTGAAATGGCTGCATGAAATGCGACTGCCTTGTCACCGCTGGCAATGTATTTATTCAGGGAGAGACTAGTGAGAGTGAACTTGCGGGTGGCCAGTGTTTCGGCCAGGATCGCTGGTCCATCATAGAAATTATTCAATGCCAACTCCTTGAGATCGCAGCAGTTATTCAACCAGGCTACAATCTTCAAGAATGCGTCATTCTCGAGGTCTTCCAGTTGAACGAATGATCTAGCAGCCTCCAACTCGAGTTTTTGAAGGGCAGTACACTCCTTCAGACAACCAAGGGATCTGACTCCATCGTCGTTGAGCCCCATGAGCTTTATCGACGTCAGTGTGCTTGCATGATGGTTCATGGCTGTGAGAGACATCCTGCCAATGTCCGAGCCGCTATAGAGCTCGAAATTTTGCCAACCAGAAGTTGTGCTTAATAGGGCTGCAAGGTGCTCATCCGCTTTGGCCTCCGTCCACGCATAAAGTTCGAGACTTCTGAACGAAGGGCAATTTTCTCTGATGGCGTTTTGAGCTTCTGCGGTCAGAACATGGCCTTGCTGTAAGTGGAGGACTTGCAGCCTGGGCAACCGTCGTATCCACTGTGGGAGAAACTCCTTGCTGATAGGACCTCTGAGCTCTTCGAGTAACATAGTTTTCTTTGTAATAGCCTCTCCCACTGCATGGAGGATAGGCATGAAATCCACAACTAGGCGAATTTTATGCCTGTTTTTCGTTGGCTGGGTACAGATTAGCTCTGTCCGAAGGTGAAAATCCTGCAGTTCGCCTGCAAAAAAGTCTTGTTCTATCTTGCCTGAGAACTTGCCCTCTTGAAGGAGGTCTTTTAGATTGTCAAGGTTCAAGGAGCGAATGTATAGACAATATGGTTTGTAGGTGGCGCTGAGACTTGATCTGATGATTGATCGCCAAAGCAGGGCCCATTTTCGAAGTTGCGACTCTTGTTGAGCTGACTTGATATCAAAGTTGCCAGGCTGACGTCGCCGAAGATTTTCAAGCTCGTCAGTCTCGGTAATCAAGGGAGATTGCTCATTGATTCTGTACATTATTTTCAGCGCCGGCTCCGAAAATGACACGCTGCTGAGAGCACATCCGAACAGTGTTGGGAAGTCTCTCCTTCGCCCAAGCTCTTCAAATATCAATATCAGAATTTCCTCCGGCAAGTGGCGGACAGGCATCTTGACTGTCGGTTGAGCCACACGAGATTCAACGCGTGAAGAAGGACTCTTGTTGGTGCGAGCTACGCAAGTAGAAAAAGACAGGTCCTAACAGGAGGCCGGCTTCAGAATAGATCCAGACGTATCGAGTACCGAGAGACGGGTCAGCGCTGTAACATACAGTACTAGATCAAAAGTATCCGACCGACATCAAAATTTGTGTGGGACCACACCAAAAAGTGGAACTTTTAAAATATCTTTAAAAGCTTTTGCTAGGCGGCAACTATATTTGAAAATTTGTAGAATACTAGAAAATTGATAAAATTTTATTGTTCTAACAGAAGATTTCTGCTTAAAATAATTAGATAACCGTGAGCTGAAGTTCAAACGCAAAATTCTTGAAAAAATCAAAAATTTTATGAAATTTTGTATGAGACCTCATACAAAATTTTAAATCTTTTTAAATGATTTCTCTTTGAACTTTACCTCACGGATATCTAATTATTTTAAGCAGAAATTTTCTATTAATAAAAAAATATCTTATCGCGGTCAAGACTTATGAAGACTTATGGTCACCTGCGGCGCGCAACGCGTGTTATCCAGAATTACGACACGCCTCGGTGTCTCGAGGGCTATTTCAGAGCTGATTAGCCGGTGAGCCTGTGCCTGGTGGTCGACTGTAACCTGCACCATGACCGGATGTTATGCCTTCTCTATCCTTTACTGTTCTGCCTGGCGGCGTAGGCCATCTCCATGATGTTCTAACCTGTCTCATAAGATTCGACGAGAACATATCGCTCGAAGCTAGCTCGAGTAGTGTGAGATTTGCATTTCCGTTCCTTTTGTCGTCTGCTCATCTTCCTAGCTTCGTATTTCCTGTCTCAACTCGTCCAAATCTGCGCATGTCTGCTTTACTTTAAATGCTCTCTCCTTTTTTGCCAAGTACAAATTTCAGGCGGACCAGACCTTCAACACTCCTTCAGTCGATGAAACATGGGGCTGTACGTTGCAGAACAGGGTGAGTTATCTGTACACAGTGTACTATTCCGTTGTTAAATTTAACCAGGCACTTCTATCCATCTTCAAGAAGCGAAACCTCGACACCAAGGAGAAGGAGACAGCTCTTGAACGATGCGAGTTTGAGTTACAAGCACGGGCGGACAAGACCAAATGTCGCCTTATCATCCGCATGATCTGCCGGCATGGCGTCGTCAAGACCTACAAACTGATCTATGAGCCAACAAATGTGCTTCGAGCAAGTTTCGATAGCGCGAACTCCCCAAATCATTGGACCACGTCGGCCCGTACGCTGCGTGACATTGTGGAGTACTTTGGTGTAACAACTGACCAGTTGGATTGGTCATTTGAGAAAGGGAAAGTGAACTTTACAAGCTACACAGAGAGGATCACAGACGGCAGAGAAATCTTCAAGCTACCTATGCATACATCCGTCGCCATTGAAAGGAAAGATTTTAATAATTTCAGCGTCCAAGAAGGCCTACATGTCGGCATAGTAGTCCGAGATTTCCGCGCCATCGTCAGCCATGCGGATGCATTAGGAGCCAGCGTCACAGCAAGATACTCCAGAGGGAATCGACCCATGCAGATTGCTTATGAGGTCGATGGCATCCTTTGCGAGTTTACACTTATGACAAGAGGTCCACCTGCCAATGTATCTTCTGCTGCTGTTGCGATAAGGGCAAGTACTCCTGCCAGGGACTTGTCTGTCAGACCAGTTCAGAGACCACAGCCCCAGAGCACGGATCAACATCTGATTGACCGAGATCCAACGCCTACACTCTCGGCCACGATCATGCCTCCACCAGTGGCAAACGTCTCCGTTGCAGACACAGTCGGAGCACCTCAGCTAAGTCAATCGATGCCCACAAACACAAAGGCCCAGCAAACCTTCCCTACCGGCACCCCAGGAGCCCCTTCGGCCGTTCTAGATCAACACAGTCTGTTTTTCCCTGCCGGCGAAGATGAGCATTTCTGGGATGAACATGACAATTATACGGCTGAGCAAGAAGACTTTATTACCTGGGATGCGAGTGGACGCGGGTCTCTGCCTTCAGGGGCTGCACGGCGAATTCGGGATAGCGAAACAGCCACTTCGCTCCAAGGTTCGGGACGGAGCAGAAGGGAGGCACCAAATGGCCAGGGAATAGCTCCGACACAGAGGCTTTCACAGCTAAAAGGCCTTTTCGACTAGTTGATCATGGGTCACTGTCTGTTGTGTGCTGTTCCCAACAAGCTTCTAATCCGTCGTTGTCCAGAACAAGAAAATGAGAGCAGAAATCTGTCTTACTTTTCAGCAGTCCAGATAAAAGTCGTTGCACATCCTGCACCAACTCCAGCAGCTGTTTCAGTCCTCACGGCAGGTAGAGACAACACACTCCAGCCTTGCCCAGTCTCGTCGCTCCTCCTTCCGCAATTCCCGTGCTCACCCCAGCCCCATGTCACAACTCCCCCTTCGGGTGTCAAGCCTACACAGTGTTCGCTTCCCGCAGCCATGGTCCACACTCCCGGCAGCTGCTTTGGTGGCAGTTGACCGTGATCATTCCTTCCCAGAGCTTTCACCTTGTTCGTCCTACTCTCCAAAATATAGACATTCGACCAACTCGCATACAGACTCGTCCTTGGCCACACCATCTCTGCGCTCGGTACTGGTATGCTCAAGTCTGCAAGGAAACTCTTCACATCGTCTCCATCGCTTTTCAGAACGCTATTCCCACCTAGCAGTCTCCATTCTATCACCGTATCTTCTTGCTTACCATGAGTTCCTTGATACAACGCAAAGTCTTTTCCCACAGCTGCCGTAAAAATCCTGTCAATCTCCGTGTCCTGCTTGATATCCTCGTCAGTGACCCGTCTTGGTTTCCAGAGCTCCTTGTCGGCCTTCGTGCTATTCCCCAGCTGACCTTTTCGACAACTGCCCCAGCCAAAGACATGAACTTCATCTGTCGAACAGGTTAGTGTATAAGCTACACTACTCCAAATACCCGTTAGGGTGCCTGGTATGAGCGGGACTCTCTCAACGTCTGTACTGATATAGCACCTGGGATAGTCTTTATCGCCAAACACTGCCACCTGTCTTGGCTTTGCTGTCTCAAAGATATACTTCCCAAGACCGAGCTCGCCTTTCTCGCCCTTTCCGCAGACATATATTCGACCAAGACGGACAACATATCCATCCTGAGTTTGGGGCGGGGTGACGAAAAAGCTCGCGGTCCATGTCGCGGAAACGTCAACGAAAGTATCTAGTAGCTGAGAATTCTCCCACCACGTTACCCTTTTAAAACATGGTGTCAGGTCTTGAGAGCTCAGCTCAGCAGAGACTGAAGGGTGCGATGCGAGATCAACACATTCGCCGAGCGCTTCTCCATTACCAGCGGCATACGCTGCACCGTTTTCGCAGAGGACAATGGTATGGTTTCCACCTGCCACAATCTTGCGGACAGGTGATCTCAAGGCGTCTGATTGCTCCATGTGGGCCTTTGCACTGCTCGTGGTACCATAGAGGCTTTGGGTGTGGATAAAACTGCATGGTGTTGGTGTGTCGACGTCTTCGTAATGACCAACGCCTAGTTGTCCTGATGAGTTGGAGCCAAGCGCCCAGAGTCTGGTAGTCATGGTCACGACTGAGCTCGAGTCGGACCGCTTATTTGCGAGGATAATGCCGTATGAAGCAGGCAAGCGCTGAATTCTATCTCGAACTTGGTAATTCACGAGTATGACCGTCCAGCCGGATTGATTTTCGTAACACCTCGGAAACGGATCCTCATGCACTCTAAGATGCGCATCTTTCAGCAGAGTGTCAGCTAACGCTTGCCAGTACTGCCTTGATTGGTCTCAAGATCAGAGTCTTGACAGGCAACAGGAGCTTCAAGATCAAGATGATTCGACAGAATGATGGTCGAAAGTAACAGCCTTGACGTGCGTAAAGGAGGATCTTTAAGGAGTAGATATGGTAGCCCAAGGTATATCACCTCACGAGATCAAATGGTAAAATAATAAATACTCTTGCCTTCCAAAGATTATCGAATCTGTCTTTTTCTGTGCACCGGTAACAATAAATAAAAACCTTGGCATCAATTCCTGTGATGACGTTCCATCGCTGTACAACAACCTCGTCCAGCTTCCAAGGGCTCTTCCTGGATGATCCTGCTCGGTATAACCGCACATAGCCTAGTTGTCAACATGTCAGTTAGACGAGTACTTGTCATCGCTGGGTCGGATTCCTCCGGTGGAGCCGGTTTGGAAGCTGACCAGAGGGTCCTTGCTGCCCATGAGATATACACGATGACTGCTACTACGGCCTTGACGGCACAGAACACGCTCGGTGTCGGAGACATACATGTTGTGCCACCAAAATTCGTGGGAAAGCAGATCAGGCAAGTGATGGACGACATTGGTTGCGATGTCGTCAAGATGGGTACGTACTTGATGAGGAAGCTATAGCCGCCCAGCCCTCGAACAGCCATGGAACTTTCCATGCAGCTGCGATGCGTGCTGCAGAGGAGATCAGTTTTGGAAGACTGACCTGCCATTGAGTCAAGGAATGCTAGCATCGGCCGCAACCATTGAGGTTATCGCAGACACACTACAAGAGTATGATATTAAATCTATCATTCTTGACCCTGTATGTTATGAAATTGCAATAAGTGGGATGCCTTCTGTCCAGAAGAGCTCATGAGACGCGCAGGTGATGGTGTCGACCAGTGGTGCTCAGCTCCTGCCAGGGGACGCGGTCAGAATACTACGAAAAAAATTGCTCCCTGTGACCACTATACTAACCCCCAACATACCGGAAGCTATTTTGTTACTAAGAGATGCCGATGAATACGTTAAGAATCCTAGCAACCTAGACGAGGCAAAGACCCTTGCGAAGCAAGTCCATGGTCTTGGACCAAAAGCAGTACTCCTGAAAGGAGGCCATATTCCGCTAGCAAAAGACTATACAAAGCCAAGATCAGACGACAATGCTTCCGTCGTTGTGGATATCCTCTACGATGGCTCCGACTATACTCTCGTCGAAGCACAATACTCGACTTCAAAGAACACACACGGGACTGGTTGTTCATTGGCATCGGCGATTGCTGCGAACATAGCTTCCGACCAGGAACTGCCGGCTGCAGTCAGAAATGCATGCAGATACGTCGAGGCGGGCATCACGACTAGCAAGACGTTGGGCAGAGGAAATGGACCTATTAACCATTTCCATTCCACTTACCACTTGCCCTTTGCACCGTAAGTCTTGAGCTACATATTCATCCTCTCCTGTGCTCGCTGATACTCTACAGTGGACGATTTATCGAGTTTCTTCTTCAGAGGCCAGACGTTAGGCATGTGTGGAACAGTTACACGCAACACGGATTCGTCCAGCAGTTGGCCCAGGGCACGTTGCCGAGAGACCTATTCAAGAATTATCTCGTTCAGGACTACTTGTATCTTGTAAGTCACTTCCCTTGTGCCAAGGGAAAGGTCTGATGGTCATACAGACTCACTTTGCAAGAACGAACGCCTTAGCAGCGTATAAGAGCACATCAATGGACTCCATATCAGCAGTAAGTTCAGTCCACACTGCGAAGGATAACTTTGGGCTCATATAGCTCTAGTCAGCGCACATCGTACTGCATATCGAACGGGAGATGTCCTTGCACCTTGATTACTGCCAACAGTTCGGACTATCACGCTCTGATATAGAGAAACAGAAGGAGAGCCAAGGTGACAATTTCTCCCAGCTTTCTTTACAATGGCTGACCTTGCCAAGCCTGCGTAGCATACAGCCGATATGTGCTTGATGTTGGGCAATCACAAGACTGGCTCGCTCTTCAGATGGCGCTCGCCCCCTGTCTGCTGGGATATGGCGCCGCCGCTCAGCGTCTTCATTCAAGTGCTGACAGCGTGAAAGAGGGAAATCCATACTGGAAATGGATTGAAAACTATGTTGCAGATGACTACGTGGAGGCAGTTCGAAAAGGCTCAGGTATGTAACGAGCGGGCATGGCTCTTAGCCTTAGTAAGAAGTCTAGCTAATACGTGCCAGCACTTATCGAGTCGAGCATCTGCAAGCAGTCACCTGCGAGGATAGAGGAGCTGGTAAAGATTTTCATACGGGCTACTGAGATGGAAATACGGTTTTGGGATTTTGGTGCACATTCATGACCACAGAGAAGGCACAAAGATCGGAGACTAGGTCGCAGAATACCGCTTGAAGATGCAGAGTGCGGCTGCTCAACATATACCTGCAACTTACGTTGTGTTGGATGAGTCCTTCAATCCATTGTAGTGAGTCGAAAATATTGATGAGGAATCGGGTGAGTTGTACGGAGGCGTGCATCAAAAGTCTTCAATATACGCTAAAATTAGAGTGCTACTAGCACACTGGATCTAAGCTTTAGCGTTGTGTAAAGGATGCGCTATTGAGATAGAGCCCTAGAGCCGCTGTCATGACCCCCTTAATTAGAGACAGCTAGGGCCCTTCTTAGGTGGCTTGAGGTGACCTACAGGCCTATGTCAGCCAAGCTTGAGCTATCCCGCCCCGGACCATCCTTACGCCCCCTCGGCTACTATTAATAGGCTAATACAGGAAGGGCTAGCTTTCACACATCCTAGTTAGCGTATATTGAAGACTTTTGATGCACGCCTCCGTACTGCTTACTAGTTAGTAGTACTAGTACTGATAGTACTTACCGGCAGAAGGGCTCTGAAAATGACACAGTATTGGTCCTTAGCGATTTTGCAGATATTTTATTATTTTAAGGATCATCAGGAAGCTCAAATGACCATGATTTAGCTCTACGTAGTATTTTAACTGTCATCTTCTTAAAATAATGTCTACTACGGCTACAGGCCTAATTTTTGCACCCCCCCTGGTCGAAAACGCTAGTATCCGTACAAAACCTACTATGCAAAATTAAGTATAGATGTGCACAAAATCGCTTAATTAGGACTAGTCTCTAAAATCGAGTTTGTTTTCCATTGGCA
>NW_006916523.1:91310-97958 GCF_000464535.1 Endocarpon pusillum Z07020
ACGAGTAACGTACGTTTTAGTATGTTGATCTCCATTAACCCATGTTTCATCACTCCATAGTATCTTTTTCCATTGTTCGTACGTCCAATTGACATGTTCAGAAGCCTATTGAAAACGCGCTTTTCGATTCTTTTCGGAAATAGGAGGTTTGCGGCGAGCAACTCGACGCGAAAAGCCTGCTCTTCGTAGAGCATTTCGAATGGCATACCATCCGATATTGATCTTCATAGCAAGAGGGATCTGGATCCATGGTGTACGTCGATTAGCTGCAGAAGAACAAACCCACGCAATAATTTGCTCAAGTTCTTCTTCAGTAATAATTGAATGTCGCCCAGTATGCTTTTTAGGTGTTAATCGATTGCGAATAGCATATTTGATTTGGTATAGAGTGAGATTTGGTAACTGCTGACGAATTTCGTTGTACGTATGGCCTGCGTCGTGTAGAGTTTGAATTTGTAAACGTTGATCTCGAGTAGAATGAGAGGAATGAGAGGAATAAGGAGGAGTAGAGGGTCTATCAGACTCATTAGTATCCATATCAAATTAATAGAATTTGTAGAATTCGTAGAATTTGCAGAATGACAAAATTCGTGCAAAATAGCGACAGGGATGCTGACAGGGATGCGCATGTAAAAAACGCGTTTGTAAGATATTTTGACCAGGGGGGGGGTGCAAAAATTAGGCCTGTAGCCGTAGTATAATAACATAATTTTATGTACGGAGTACGTAGTAAATTAGATCATATCACTGTTAGGCCGAAACTAAGCACACATTGGTGGTAGTTTAGGCATAGTTTTCAGTGGGCCTTCTCTGGCTAAGTAGTGGTAGGGTACGGGGATCTCTTGGCGTATGTGCTAATCGTTCTCTTCCATTTCGGGACTAGCTTAATTAGGGTCCAGAAAATTTTAATTCAGCCGTAACTTCCAGAAGGTCAACCTGGTCTTCACCCTTTCTACTACCTCGCAACTCCAAATTAATCTTCCTTAATCTCAAAACCTTCTCTCAAACTCTTTCACCCAAATTCTTTCTTAGCAAGGAAATACCGCTCAAGCTCACTCGATACTGCACATCCGATCTCGTCGGAAATCATGGCTTACGGTGCTGGTGACTACGACTCGTCGCGTCGCACTGATTACGGTGGTTATTCCAACGGGTGAGTCTCACCTTCCTCTGCGCTTACTTGGAGCCTTCTTTCACCAGAGTATGTTCCTTTGGCTGGTATCTGGCTGAGAGGAGAATATCTCTCTGGCTGAGAGGAGAATATCTCTCTGGCCAGCTTTTGGCCCCTCCCTTACCTCAGAGTCGCCTCATTACCGTGTGGTCCCAACGATCTACTGACACTATTGCTGCAGTTATGCTAGCGGTGGTTACTCAAATGGTAACTCAAACGGATATGCTGCTACGAGCGGGTATTCGAATGGCTCCTACGGCGGCAGCGGAGGCGCTGGAGGATACGGAGGGGGCTCCTACGGTGGTGGTGGTGGTGGTGGTGGCGACAAAATGTCAAATCTTGGTGCAGGCTTGAAGACACAACATTGGGACCCCGCCACTATGCCAAAGTTCGAAAAATCGTTCTACAAGGAAGATCCGAACATCACTGCTAGATCCTCACGTGAGGTTGATGAATTCCGCCGAAAGCTCGAAATCACGGTTCAAGGAAAAAATGTCCCGCGACCTGTAGAGACATTTGACGAGGCGGGTTTCCCTGGCTATGTTATGTCTGAGGTAAAAGCCCAAGGTTTTAGTCGTCCGACTGCTATTCAATCCCAAGGCTGGCCGATGGCGCTCTCTGGTCGCGATGTCGTTGGCATCGCCGAGACTGGATCTGGAAAGACGCTCACCTATTGCTTGCCCGCTATTGTTCACATCAACGCACAGCCTCTCCTTGCTCCTGGAGATGGTCCCATTGTGCTCGTTCTTGCACCTACTCGAGAGTTGGCTGTTCAGATTCAGCAGGAAATCACAAAATTTGGCAAGTCGTCGCGTATTCGAAACACCTGCGTTTATGGTGGTGTCCCCAAAGGGCAACAGATTCGTGACCTCTCTCGCGGCGTGGAGGTTTGCATCGCTACTCCGGGTCGTCTCATTGACATGCTTGAATCTGGCAAGACTAACCTCCGTCGTGTGACGTACCTTGTCCTTGACGAGGCTGATCGCATGCTTGACATGGGATTTGAGCCTCAGATCAGAAAGATAATTGGCCAGATTCGACCTGATAGGCAGACATGCATGTGGTCTGCTACATGGCCCAAAGAAGTTCGACAGCTTGCTTCTGACTATCTCAATGATTACATTCAGGTTAACATTGGCTCCATGGACCTGTCGGCTAACCACAGAATTGTTCAAAAAGTCGAGATTGTATCCGAGTTCGAAAAGCGTGATCGCATGACTAAGCACCTCGAGGAGATAATGAACGATCGTAGCAACAAAGTACTCATCTTCACAGGTACAAAGCGTGTCGCTGACGAGATTACACGATTTCTTCGCCAGGATGGTTGGCCTGCTCTCTGTACGTCTGTCCGCTTCGTTGCCATGGCATACTGGCTAACGTGTTCTCAGCTATTCACGGCGACAAGCAGCAAAATGAACGTGATTGGGTTCTCAATGAATTCAAGACTGGCAAGAGTCCGATCATGGTTGCTACAGACGTGGCATCTCGTGGTATTGGTATGATTATATGCTGTCCCGCCCCCTATTCCCCCCACCTCTCCTGTTATATCTCTTACCATACAGACGTCGTGTGATCATTGGTGCTCTACTCTCTCTCTCCGTTAAAAACGGATGTTTTCATACATCCTCGTCCAGGCTTGGTGTGGTCCTCAACCCAGGAAATCTTGGACATCCGGGGCAGCCTGCCATGATTCGCTTCTTGCATTTCATCTCTGGCTTGTGCCTTGATAGGCGTTGGCATAGAAATGGCGTTTCTTGAACTGAACTCCACGTGCTGCATCCAGGGTTCTCCACAGGACTGTAGACATGTGCCTAGCCAGGACACCCAGGACATTCGGATACCGCTTAGGTAACAGAGAGTAATGCATCTTAGACTCACACGGCCGAATGTGGCCCAGTCGACTGTGACGTTCATTTTGGTGGTCGTGCTAACATATGTGTTCAAGACGTCCGGGACATAACTCATGTGTTCAACTATGACTATCCGAACAATTCGGAAGACTACGTTCACAGGATTGGGCGAACTGGACGTGCAGGAAAAAGCGGAACTGCCATCACCCTCTTTACCACTGACAGTAAGTCAAAACTCCCTCCTCAAGGCCATCACAATCATGCTGATTCGTGGCGCAGATGCGAAACAGGCCCGTGATCTTGTCAACGTGTTGACAGAATCTAAACAACCAATCGATCCTCGTCTCATGGAGATGGCTCGCTACAGCGGAGGCGGGAGTGGTGGCGGCCGTGGTTATGGCGGTGGACGTGGTCGTGGCGGAGGAAGAGGTGGTGGTGCTGGCTTCACAGCGTCAAATTCGGCACCCCTTGGCCGGAGCAGATGGTGATGAAGCTACATTCACTTCACTTTTTCTGTCGGCAAGGTTTGGCACGCAAACACCACGATACCAGATAGACCTCACTGCCTCAGCATCATCGGCGTTGGGATAGACTTTACTCACGTTGCTCTTCAAGGTCGAGTAACTCATCTTTTCGTCCTGAGCTAGACTTGAAGGTGAGGAATCTGCTCACCGGTTTGCAAAGTGTTCGTTATAGCTAGAATTCACATTTCAATATTGCTTCTGCTTCGGGCAGCGTGCTGTTTGACTACCAAGCCGATGTCTGCATTCCCTCTGCTCTATCTATTGCAGCCACTTTCATGCTTGGCCCTGTTATCATGATCTGCTACGTAGTACTACGTAGACATGAGATGGGATCGGTTGCCTGTTTCGGGTATGGATCTTCGGTGATTCCTTTTTCTGTGGCCCCCAAACCGGGGGAGTTTACGTACTACGTAGTAGTATGTCAACATCCAGACCTGACTTTGAGATCAAGCCTCTCTCTCGGTGTGACCGGGGATTTCTGACAGCATTCGATGACCGCACCGTCTTCCTTTTTGACGCGCTGCTCTAACCGGATACACCAATCTCGCACCACATCAATATCGTGCTCCTGCAGGTCTTATGCAGGCCTCATTGCCAAGGTGAGCTTGGAATCCAGGCTACCACTGCTAGAATCCAACCCCGGCAATTGAATACCAGCCGAGATGCAGGGGGCCATGGGTCAGCACTATCGGCCGTTGGCGCCAGTAGGACGCCCACAGTGTTCTAACCTTCCTGTTCGAGCTCTGTGCAGACGAGGTGGCTTTGATCCGTGTCTCTTATCCAATCTCGACTCACTTGTGAGATGCTCTATGCAACTCCATCCAATCGCTCGCGCCTGGATTGGCCAAGGGAGGAGGCCTCTCTGCCTGAGGAGCGTCCTCGAGCATCTGAGCATGTCAGGTGGTCGTCAAGGAAGGATTGGCAGCGGTCACCAATTGGCAATGAACGTGAGAATCGGAATTGCATTTCACAAGTGCTTTCTCCCGCCTAGAGAAAACGAGAGACACTACGGAACCGAGTTTAGACTTTCGGAGGCTTGAAGACATCATCATGGACACGAAGTCGACAAAGTTGTATGTTAGTAAGTTCCCCACCCCTACCCCCTACATCCTCCTATCGCATAGTATGCTATCTGCCATCTGAACACGGAGGATGTTGATGGTTTGATCTGAGTCGTTGACCCAAGAACCAGCCAGATGGAAGCCACTACTCTCCTTAGCCAAGTGGCCATTGTGGCTAACTTCTGCGATCTAGGAGATTAGTCCACGACCATTTATGACTTGACATTCTACCCCTGCCCCACGTTCTTCGATGTTTCTTATGAAGCAGAGCTTATCGAGGCCATCACCCCGTTGCAGATCTACTGGCCACGGTCCAATTTCTCACACGGCATCTTCCGAAGAACAGCTTGGGTCATCCTGTGCCGACGCAGGAGAAGGCGAAAGCGGGGTCAGCTGCCGCATACCCAGACCAAGGCCTTTTTTCTCACCTGCTTCTGGACGCTGCATTGAAATCCTTTGCCATAGCTGATCCCTGTAAGTTGTCGCCTACGTAGGACGGAAACACCATTGGCTGCTGCAGGAGTCGCTTGGGGAAGCTCCTGAGTGGTGGGGTGACATCTTGGCCGCAGCCTGTTCGTGGGGCGTGATTCGATCACCTCCTTCCACCAGGCCATTGCATCACTTCCCTTCCCGGTTCACCTGCTCTATTATACGATTTGTAAATTTCGTCAGATGGCGGTGACTACACCACCCCCACTCTGGCTATTCTGTTGTGCATTGCGCTGTACAATTGGCCATTCGTTCTTAACTCCCACCGCCCGTTGACCCCCATTTTGCTCCGGGATGAAAAACTTTGGACGCTGAAGCCAGCATTACCACAGTCTAGATTGCGAAGCCCGGAGTGGCGTCTGCTGAGTACGGAAGCATGCTTGTAATCAGGCGGCGGAGGTATTTACTATTTACGACGTTGTATTATGAATGTTACCACGGGACAAGGCTTAGCAGGCTCTTTACGTAGTACTATTTGAAGAAGTCTCCAGCTCGAGCTCGGTGGCATTGTGCCGCGCGCGGACAACAGTGAAGCTCTAGTGTGGCCTTTCCACGCTGTTGCACATCTTCCATGTGGCGAAAATATAGCGGTGCATTGGAACATATGCATAGAAGATGTCCACTCTTCTGTACCGTTCTGGCCGCATATGCTTAGTCTAATCCTGTTTTTCATGCTGGTTGTTATTTTCTGACTGTAGGACATATATGACGCTACTCACGCGGCCAGTCGAGAACTAAGGAGAGAGGCTCTTTGGAATGCATCTCACTACGTAGAAGCTTGATTTTTTAGTCCACGCAAAGGGCTGCATGCAGCTTGCATCTCTTCACGACCACATCTGACTACTTGATCCTTCAGGCGGCAGATACAATGTAGCCTGTAACCGTCTCGTTTGGCCTGCGCATCATTCCGATCATTGTGGCCAGAAAGGCAGTCCGGCGACATTGCGGCGTCGGCAGGAATCGGTGTGAGCGATTAAATAGAATAATCCTGACCATCTGCGGAACAGATGTTGCATACCCGGCAGCAGCTGCAGCTTGAACAGGCAGACCATTCGATGCAAGGTAAGACAATCTGATACGGTGACTTTCCCTCTGCCTTCTGCGCTCGTACCCACACCCGACGGTGATGCGAGGACATCAGAGGGCGTAGTTACGTATCATCTTGACAGAGTTTGCGTTGTCCGGTACAAGGCAAGGAAACACGGAGCGGTCAATCAGAACGTTTTACAGCATGGCGTACAGGTGAGATGACGAGATGTTGTCGCAGGCCAATGCCAGAGAGGCGGCAATTTGGGAGAAGGCAGTCCTGCACTTGAGTCTGGATGCTGGCGAGAAAAGCAACAAGGAAGATGCGAATATGGAGGTGCTCGTGCACTAAATGGCAAGCCGAGAAAGCACCCTAGCTTCACCTATAGATTGGCAGCGTATCTGCGCCGAAGCGTTCCTTGTCCATACTAGTTCTACTGTATTGCTCGAGCATCAATAGATCGAAAGAATGCCAGTGCATACTGCAATGTCGAGCTCCGCATAAGATCGAGTTCGGTGTTCGTAGG
>NW_006916523.1:97963-189338 GCF_000464535.1 Endocarpon pusillum Z07020
GGGGGGGGGGAAAGGGGGTGGGTGTTCAGGGATGATGCGGCATCAGAGTTGTGGGTGTTGTGTAACTAACTTGTACCAGCGTTGATTAGCTGTCACAAGCATTACGGAAATTTAGCCACAATCAGAGTAGTGTGAGCTACCAGTAACGAGCAGGGATTGTTTCCTGCCACTGCCCAGTCAGCTCGTTAAGAGACTGCGTGGGAACCCTGCCACAAGTCGACAAGCCTCCACCAACTGCAACCCCAGCACTCAAGTGGCCAAGCACCGCCAAGGCCCATCCCTGCACTGCAGCTGGCTCCCTGACCTTGACCTTGACCCCCGACCCCCTTCCCTCTTTTCAATTTTCCCTCTCTTCAGCCTTCACTGCTCTGCTGTCACCGTCACCTTCAAACCACTTCCTCATCCGCTCGGTTCGGTGTGCCCGGTGGATTCAAAACATTTTCTGCCTCGGAGCCAGATTGGTTACCCGTGTGTTTTGGGGCCTAGTCTCTTGATCAAACCAAGTTTGGCCTGCATGCTCATGCGCCTAACTTGATCTTCACTAACCCACACTTTGATCACTGAGTCTAACTTTGACCACCACTAGTCTTTGCTTTAGCGTGGCATAGCGCCCATCCATTTCAGTGTCATCACTCTTCCACATAGCGAAAGGCAAAAACTCTATTGGCCTTCCAAGTGGCTGTTCGCCCTCGTCCAAAGTGCCCATCGCCCGGCTGGCAGAGGGAAAAAAAAAAGGGGACCTGGAGCGGACCTGCCGAACAAGTCATAACTCAGGTTTGCCTGACAGGTGCTCTGTCTGCCATCAGAGACAGAAAAAAATAAGGCGAAGCAAAAGCCAGCTTGTCCCTCCATCAACTAGCTCTTAGATCAAAAAGAGCCGAGTCTACCACTATCCATCCTCTCTCCGGTATCAGAAACACGCCATCAAACAAGCCGGTCTCACTGCTTTCCCACACTATTCCTCAGGGAAAATTATCCACGTTGCCTCATTTTACCTGGCTTCTGATTCTCTCCTCGATCTAAGACTCACACCGTCCCACCGTTGATCTCAATCAATACCTTGCTCAACAGAGCTTGTGAAGGGGCTACTCCATAAGATCACTAGCCGCCCACTGTCGCACCTTGCCTCTTTCATCAACTGCGCGAGCTGTCAAGAACCACCTGGATCCCTTCTCACAAGCTCGAACCGTCTTCATCTAGTTTGCCCGCCGTGAACGCATTATTGCCCCTACCCGCATACCGGCGCTGGTGTTGACCATCCAGTCGCCTGTACCTCAGTTCGACGAGATCCTCACTCTCGTACCCCCCCATCCACGCCTGTGTCAGGGCCGTGCCTAGACGTGGGATCACGGCGTCCATACGACCGAGCGACTGTTTTATGGACAGAAGTGCATCTGATTACTCGCAGTCAGGTTAGCACTCCGTCACGCGTTCACCATCGAGAAGGAACACATTTCTGAGACCCCCTCCAAAAAATTACAGATCACGCGTCTACTGCCCAGTACACACCGCAGTCAGAAGTTCGATCTGCCACTACTAGCCTGTCGAATTCGAATACGCCGCAATCCGACTACGACCTGAATTCGTCGTCAGCGCGCTCAGCCGGGTATCCAGCCGAATACATCACGCGTCAACCGCAGTACCAACACACATCTCAACATCAAGGTGCCGTTGGGAGCATGGCTCAAGCAACAAGTCCGTCACTGTCCCTGCAAGATGGTGGACCACCACATGACCATCGTGCTGCCAATCGCATGAAATCTGACAGCGACGTTCCTATAGATCCATCCATCGCCCAACAGACCAGTCCTGCCTATCCACCGCCTTATTCGCCCTACAACGCGCAAGGCCCGCACGAGATGCCGCACTACCCGAACCAGCCTCCTCCGGGGATGTATCGACCCAACCCTCCCGACTGGCCACCTCAGTATGGTCACTCTCACGGCATGCCAGGACAGTACAGTGCTGGTCCGAATGTGAATTCTGCATCACCCGCCACTGCAGGCTCACGTTCAGGACAGGTGTGTTCATCTCTCTTAGTCTCAGAGGCTAGTTTATGACGCGTCCCCTTTTGTTTTTCATCGTGGAAGAAGTGCAGGTTGTCAGTGGACCAGTAGCTAATCTGGCTGTTCTGCAGGTGTACTCTTTTGTTCCTATCCCGGGCGCCCAGCAGCACAAGCGGCCGCGTCGTCGATATGAGGAAATTGAGAGAATGTACAAGTGTGGCTGGAATGGCTGCGAGAAGGCCTATGGCACATTGAATCATTTGAATGCACATGTGACCATGCAATCCCACGGCATCAAGAGAACTCCTGAAGGTAAGCAAATATTGTTGTTTCCCTTGCTGATCGCAAATCCCTTTTTTGGGTTAGACGCGTTCCTTAGTCGTGTTACACAAACACATGGTCAGGCCTCATGGTCGCAGTAGTGCCAGAATAGCGGGCCCCATCTAATTGCACTACCTTAGCACATCTGATATTCCATCTCACTGACATTCATGAACAGAATTCAAGGAGATCCGCAAAGAATGGAAAGCTCGCAAGAAGGAGGAAGAGACGCAGCGCAAGCAGGAAGAAGAGCGAAATCGTGCTCAAGCTGCCGCCACCCAAGTCGATGGTCAGCCTGATCAACCCCAAGCGGGCCAAGGGCCAACCTACCAGCCAGGTTCACGCCCTCAGCTGCCACCCATTGGCTACCAGTCTGCTCAAGCTGGTGAGGTCCCCAGTCCATACCCCGCGCAACAAGGTGGCATGGTCTACCAGCAAGGTAATGGTCAAATCGGCCAGTACGGCCAGTACCCTCCTCCCCAATCACCCTACGGCCAACAGGGGCAGGTCTACCAGCAGCGTAAGCCGTTTTCTGCCCTCCCCTCTAGTGTTGTTCATGCTGATAGCTAACGGTCAACGCAGACAATGCCAACTACCAGAATTAATGACTACATGCTTCATCGTCCCCGTTGTCGTCGCGTTACCAACACTTGAAACCAACAGATACCCAGGTGGGAGTGGAGGATCTAATGGAAACGCTGGAACGGGCATGAATCATGGAGTTGTTGCATTGAACGGGTGGCCATGTCCTTTCTCAACGAAATTGCACAGTGGACGATACGTTGATAAGACAGGCTAAATACCTGAGCACTGTTTGTTTTTTTCTTCTGGGGCATTTTCTTGCTTGATTGCTCGTTTCTTTGCATCGTCTTCGGCCTCAGCTTCAGCTTCAGCCTCTCCCTC
Source organism: Endocarpon pusillum Z07020 (assembly GCF_000464535.1). Lineage (NCBI taxonomy): Eukaryota > Fungi > Ascomycota > Eurotiomycetes > Verrucariales > Verrucariaceae > Endocarpon > Endocarpon pusillum. Next base: position 101,194 of record NW_006916523.1, read on the forward strand.
TCATGGGTAAAAAGAATGCTCGGTCGAATAGCATCCTTCTACCTCTACTATGGCACCATCCCATGTACATTGTGTGCTTTGCAGTCACGACATTGCAGTCTTTCTACTTCACCGCCAACAAGTTCACTTTCTCGAGCTCATCCTAGAAGGGGAAACAAGGAGGTGTGGTAGACGGTGGTTTATTGTGTGTTACAAGTTCGAAAATAGAGTCAGTCCAGCAGTTCTCATTACCCAAACACCTGGCTCCGCTTTCTTGTGACCACTTTGACCATTTTCACCATTTTGACTTTGAACTACTGTGTACTTGCTGGGAAGTAACACGTTGTATAAGGGAAACGTGGCAACTATTTTAGACCTCCCACCTATTTTTCACTTGCTTGACTTATTTAGTATGGAAAGAAGTAGCACAATGCATGGAAGACAGACCCTGGCAATAGTTCATTCTTTAGCTTGACCTACGTGGTGGTATGCATTTCTATTTCCGTCACTCCAAACATTGGGGTTACACAAGACCAATGATGCAGCTATCTTAGTAGCTTCATCACCTGAGTTTCATACCAGGCAGGTTCTAAGCTGCGGGATTATTGCAGTGGTGCGGGCTTCCTCGTTTGCGGTTTCATGCTTTGGGTTTCATGGTCTATGTAGGTTGAGTTTGGTTTGCTGCAGTCTCGGTCGTTAGTATGTCGATCAGACACGATCTGCCATGTGTTTCATCTGGCCGATGGGTTGTTCGATGGCATGCTTCTAGAATGTGTCTGAGTACGTAAAAGTTGTCCCTGCTGCTTGAAGGATTATGTGCAACCTGGATATGTCTCTTGGCTTTTTCAAGGTCGGATCTGTTGGGTGTCTGTATGGTCTTGACACAGTACGTAAGGGCCGCAGGCAATTGAGAAAACGCGACCACCGTTGATGGTGAGCTGGATCTGTTACTTGATCATCGTTGTAAAGATGCGGATGGCATAGTCTGTATTGGATGGTCTTAGGTAGTAGGGAAAGGGATGTAGTAGAAAGGGTAGTTAAAGGTATGAGCTAAGTGCGGCTGGTGGAAATGACAGCCATTCTGTCAAATGACCACCATACTAATAGTAATATGATAAGAGAAGCATATTTGGGCCATGCTGTGACCATATTTTCAGCAAAGTACTCTGTACGTTATAGATAATGGGGTTTTATTGAATCACGGACGACTAAGCTGTGTATCCTTGTACTCTCTACGTCGTAAGCAATCCTACCGCCAGGCTACTCTAAGCGCACTTTGATGGCTCCCCTAGCATTATTCTGAGAGGGTCTCTTCCTGCTATGTACTACTTACTCGGTGCCGCCAAGAAGCCTCCGCTACTAGAGTGAGATAAGCTTTCATAAGTAATGGCCGTCGCGTGCCTGCTACAGACGCTTAGAGCTGTCAATAATTAATAACTAATAACTATCTGCCAGCGCTGGCAGAGACTTTCCGGCGGCACTGAATACGATACGGTGTATTGGCCAAAACATGCTGTATTAAACTTTGCGGGAAACGTTGTCCCCTGGGCTCACGGTTTCGATTACGCTAACTCCAAAGCAGAAAAAAAAAGGTGACAAGCTCTTGCTGTCTTCGCGCTCGTGAACGCAGTCTGTATGAACGTAGCGACCTCCATTCAATGTTGACCTGCCACTCCTGCCTCAGACGAAGCATCCGTTCTCTTGTCATCCTTGATCTGCAAAGTGCACATCCTGATGTCCTTTTACCCTCCCCAACCACGACTTCTTCGACCAGAAACCATGCCACCATCGCAAGCATCCAGAAGGGCCACCACCTCAAGCTTCTTAGACAAGCCTTTAGAAAGAAGGAGACCCCCATGAGCAGGAGCGAAAGAATTCGGGGACCAGGGCCCGTATCGCTTCGCAATCTCAGAGCAAAAGAATTCAACAAGCATCACCTTGACATCAGAAAGCCAGACGATACCACTAAGGTTTTGTCCAAGTACACATCTGATACAGGTCTTCAAACGGAGCTGAAATGGACAGGTGGGGATGCTTTGAAGCTGGCACAGGCGGTCTTGGACAAGCTCAAAGCTGGCATTCCATTACAGGCGTTGGAGATGGTTAGATTAAGCGAGAAGATACCAGGCGCTGATGGGAGCAAGGGCGTCGATAGTGTTGTCAGCTGGAATCATATCATGGACTACTACATGAGCAAAAGCTTAACGCGCGAGGCTTTCAAGGTCTTTAATGAGGCAAGTTCCGTATTGCGTACTGCGCTGGCTGGACAAGATTCGTCCAAGAACCATGCTGATGCCCAGAACAGATGAAGAAAAGAGGACATAAACCAGATGCACACACCTACACGATAATGCTACGTGGTTTCACGATGCATCACAGGAAACCACACGCAGTGGAAGATGCAATGAAGGTCTACGATTCGATATTCCGGCCCGAGTCGAATATCAAACCTAGTATCATACACAGCAATGCGATAATCAACTGTCTGGGCCGAGCTTTGAATATGGATGCTCTTTGGTCCGTGGCAGGTCGTTTACCAGATCGAGGTCCCGGCTCAGCGGATAAATGGACCTACACCACTATCCTCAACACCATGCAGGCATGTGCCATTAGGGATGCTGGGCAGTTAGCAGAAACGGATGGAGATCAGGAGGCTGCTGCCAAGGTGATACAAAATGCGATCCGCGAGGGAAGGAAATTGTGGGAGGACGTCATCAGTCGGTGGAGGTCAGGTGAGGTGAACATCGACCAGACCTTGGTCTGTGCCATGGGACGGTTGCTACTGCTTGGACAGAGGCAGGACTGGGATGATATTTTCTCTCTGGTGCAGCAGACAATGGGCTTGCCTCGAGTGACGCCACCAATGGTCAATCGGCATAAGGAGAACACTCAACCATTGCAAGATGCGCTAGCTTTGCCCCCGCCAGAGGCAGACGATGCATCGCCTGATCTTGAGCAGCTGGAGCTGGCTGTTGCGGACGAAGCGGCCCACAAAGTCAAGAATGAATTTGCGGTTGTCGACTTGTCGCATCGACAGATGGGAGGAAGGGATGGCGCCGATACGACATCGCCGTATGCGAATGTGGCCAACAACGTGCTTTCTCTGCTGATCGAGGCTGCCATCAAGCTCAAGCAGATACCGGTGGGCAAACAATATTGGGCCAAGCTCACACATCCGGATAACGAGCCTTTTGTTATGCCCGACGACGACAACCTCCACTCATACCTACGTCTTCTGCGCATGTCTCGGTCCAGCAAAGAAATCTGCGATCTGCTTCGCCATCCAGTCAATGGTGCTCTGGAGGGTGTTTGGTACCGACGGGGTACCTTTGTGATCGCCATGTCAACTTGTGCAAGGGACTTCAAGAATCCAAACGTCTTCACATATGCGTCAACGATCCTCGATCTCATGCAGAGCAAGCTGAGCAAACCGGATCTTAAGATTATGACCATGTATCTATCTCTAGCGATGGTTACCACACCTGGCATATCATCCGAGATTGAAGGCGAATTCAATGCGGAGCCCGGGGCAAACAACCTCATCAAAGCAGTTCGCCGTTTCACTTATTCTGATTTGGATTACAGAGCCATTGTGAGCGAGTGGGCTGGGGATGATGGAGAGGGGAGAAACGAGGACGAAGATGAGGCTGACGAGAAGCTCTTCGTGGGTCGTTCGCGCTCTCCACATCGCAGTAACAAGTTTGACAACAAAGAACCACGGTCTCCACCAGAAGATCTTCTCGAATTCATGCAGACCCTTAACAGCGCTTATGACAAGCTTCTCAATTACAGACTAAAAATGACGGAGAAATTGGCCACAGCCTTCACCTGTCAAAAAAGAGAGGTCAGCCAAGCACTTCAGAAGCTCCATCCAGAGGCCGTATCTCCTTCACGCTTGAAATCTGATAGTGAAGCGTTCGAAGACACTTTCAAGGAGCAGGGTGCAGTGTTTAGATCCAAAAGGTATCCGGACAAGCTGGGCCGGAGCAGTGATCAGAAGATCAGAGGACCGAGGGTGGTGGATTTGGAGAAGCGGCACCCTTTCCGGAGGGATTTGGAAGAGAGTGAGGGAGGAAATACTCGAGATGACCGGCGATCAGAACGAGGTCCCCGGCATCGTGGTCGAGAAGAGCGGTGGCAAGAGCAAAGTCATAGATCTGGACAAGATGCTAGAGAGAACCATTGGCCAAAAGGAGGTTCGCGGCCGCCCATGTCATCCAGGGGTGCTCGAGAGGACGAAGGGACGGGACGATTTCCACAGTTTTCTATGTCATACGGTGGCTATCAAGAGGATCGACCGCCGGGACGCGGTTCCGCGTATCCAAGGTCATCTAGGGACAGCCCAGGAGACCGACGGCGTGAACGAGCTTCGGGTCCTCCTATGTTCCGCAGAAATAATCGAGAAGACCGACGGCCAGAACGAGGTTCGCCGCGGCATGGCTTGTTCAAAGGAAGTGGTGATGAGCGGAGGCCGTATCGAGGCTCGGATTCTCCCATGTCACACAGAGATGATCGGGCGAGTCGACGGCCGGAACGAGACTCGGGTTTCTCACGGGGAGACCCGGGTTTCTCACGAAAAGACAACCGAGACAACCGACCGGCAAGACAGAGTTTTGATTCATCTCCAGTGTCTGAAGGGTGGAGCAAGGCGTGGAAGCAGTCTGTCGAAAAGTCAGGAGAGGAGGGGAGCAGGAAGGATTGGGTGGTTCTATGAGGGCGTGGAGTGCGGGTGTCACTACAGGAGTTACGGCTCAGCTGGTGTATATTAGTATTGGGATTCCCTACAGGCTTTCAGCGGGGAGATGTTCTCTCGCCCTGAGTCTTGGGGACAGAGGGCTGTGTTGTGTTGTGTTGTGTTGTGTTCTATTAGTCTTCACCTCGGCAGACTCTGCCCTTGTACACTTGTCAACTCCCGCTGAGCGGCATAGACATGCTATTGAAGTGAGAGCCGCTTTACATTCTCTGGCATCCAGCACTCTGGCATCCAGCACTCTGGCATCCAGCAATCTGCCACGGCGTGATTGAATCTCCCAATTCGGAGCCACAGTGAGCCTCGGATCCAATTACCAGGGCAATCCACCAGGGCAACCCACCACCATAAGCTACCTAACTACTACGTACTCTAAGATGTAGCCGTCTCCCCCCCTCCGACGTCCCCCACAACAAGCTTCACGAGCGTTCTTGCACCACCTGGCACGCTCGCTGTCTGCAATCCCTCCGTGGAGACATGCGCAATGGAGCAATACCGCTGAGTCGACGCATTGCTGCGACGCAAGCAGGTCGTCCGCCACGCCAAATCAAGCTTCATCTGCTGCAGCTGCGGTGGTCTTCCACCACGGTAGGGAGCAGATCATGGTCTACACCACTTGCGAAGACCATCGCTGAAGCCATCGAGGTTTGGCCCCCTACCACCTTTCTAGCATCAAGCCCCACGGATACCATTACAGGAACCAGCTAATCGGACCCTTGCCCTCTCAGGCCACAGGCCCCATCTCTATCGCAGCATACATGCGACAATGCCTCACCTCGCCTCAAGGCGGTTATTACACCACCACCCGCGCCGAGACGTCATCAGACCAATTCGGCAGCAAAGGCGACTTCATCACCTCGCCGGAAATATGCCAGGTGTTTGGTGAGCTGGTCGCCATATGGTTCGTTACAGAATGGATGGCGCAGGGAAGGCGGAGGGGTGGCGTGCAGCTCATTGAAGTTGGCCCGGGGAGAGGTACGCTGATGGATGACATGCTAAGGACGATTGCTACGTTCAAGGAGTTGGCGGCGAGCATTGAAGGGGTGTATCTGGTTGAGGCGGGAGACGGGCTGAGGGAGAAGCAGAGGCGGGTGCTGTGTGGGGACAATCAAGAGATGGTCAAGACGCAGATGGGCTGGAGGTGTGTGAGCAGGTATGAGGGAATCCCCGTGTTTTGGGTGCAAGATATCAATTTGCTCCCAAAGGACGAGGAGAAGGCGAAGATGCCGTTCATCATTGCGCATGAATTCTTCGATGCGCTGCCGATTCACGCTTTTGAATCGCAGCACCCAGCATCAGAGACGGAGGCAAAGACATCATCATCACTCGTCGACTCGGCCGGCAAGCGTCTTCTGGCTCCAACCCGTCGTTCCACCTCGACATCTGTTCCATCTTCATCATCAACCACCCCCAGGACAAACAACCAATGGCGCGAACTCCTAGTCACACCGACCCCTAAGCCCTCATCAGCCTCGCCACTCTCCACCCAGGCAGAAATAGATTCAACTCCCGAATTCCAACTCGCGCTCTCCAAAACCTCAACCCGCTCCTCCCTTCTCCTCCCCGAATCCTCTCCCCGCTATCAAGCCCTCAAATCCCAGGCCGGGTCCTCGATAGAAATCTCCCCGGACTCACTCCGCTACATCGCCGACTTTGCCCGACGCATAGGTGGCGAAAAGAGAGCGCCCAACAACGTGAACAGATCGGAACGAACCACCACCCCCATCACCTCTCCACCACCCGGGAGTAAGATTTCTAGTGGTGCAGCATTGATAATCGACTACGGCCCCTCCTCCACCGTTCCGCTGAACAGTCTGAGGGGAATCAAGAATCACAAACGCGTTTCTCCGTTCAGTGAGCCCGGGTTGGTGGATCTGAGCGCAGATGTGGATTTTACTGCGCTGGCGGAAGGGGCGGTGCAGGCGAGTGGAGGAGTGGAGGTGTGGGGACCGGTGGAGCAGGGGGACTTCCTTGGGGCGTTGGGCGGTGCGGAGAGGGTTGGGATGTTGATTCAAGGGCTTGAGAAGGGGGTGGATGTGGGGAGAAGTGGGAGGGGAGGGGGCTTAGAAGAGAAGAAGAGAGTTTTGATGGGCAGTTGGAAGAGATTGGTTGAGAAAGGTGGCGGAGGCATGGGCAGGATTTACAAGGTCTTGGCTATCTTGCCGGAGGCCGGCGGGAAGAGAGTCCCTGTCGGGTTTGGGGGTGGAGTGGAAGGGTCGTGAGACACGGTTGGATTGTGATAGCAAGAGTCGAATTCCCAACCAAAAGAAGACAGAAAAAAAGAAGAACCAGGGAGGGCATGGACAAGGAGACAGAAGAGAAAGGTAGATCAACCGATCAGTCATCCGAAAACAAGATTCCATCCTCCTCTATGCTGTCCGTGTATCCAGAATCTTAGATGTTAGATTTCACTTCTCAACCCCCAATGCCCCAGCGTACGTGCACCAGTTGATCATGAAAGACTCGTCTGAAACAATACAGAAGAGACTCCTAGTCAGATCAGTGGTCAATCATCCAGAGACTATCTTACAACATACGATTTCGCCGTCCGTTCATCCAGCCATCCGCATCCACTCAAACTGCTCAAATCCCCAAGACGCGTTCACTTTCCCGTATCCCTTGATCAACATCCTGTTTGTTCCCTGCCCGCCTCGATGGCTCTACTATTTCCGTTCCTCTGCTCCTATGTCAATCATCCCCACCTGGTAAGAACCACCACATAGGCACGTACACATCCAGCATCCAACATCTTTACACCCTTTTCCCGAGCAACGAGAAAGAAAGAAAGAAAAAACACCTCAGCTCCAGCACATTCCCGCCATGCAACAGACAGAATTCTCACCCGATCTGCAATCAGAGCCGCCAATCACAAACAACAGAACGTAAGCCAAGAAAAGCTCAAATCAATCCCCCCCCTTTTCCTCTCTCTTTCCCTTTTTTCCCCTTTTCCTCCTTTTATCAAAACGCACATAGCCGAACAGAAAGAGAGAAAAAGAGACAGTGATCTCAAAATCAACATACAGAGAATAAAATAGATAGAATGAAAAAGACAGATGACTTTCGGTTCCAAGTCAGACACAGAATAAAAGAGAAGAAGAAGAGGAGGAAGAAAGGAAGAGGGGGAGACCACATAACACGAGCAATAATATATATATAATAGATAGGCCAGTGTATCCATCAAACCCAAATAAACCCCAAATCATAACCCCCCATCTGATCTACCCCCATCTAAATCCGCAGAGGGCAGATGTTAGTTAGTAGGTAAGCAATGTTTTTGTTAACCAGGAGGACTGACTTCTCAAGGATTTTTTCATCTCAAGAAACCGGAGTCCGCCAAGACCTTTTATCAAAAGATTAACGAAGTAAATCTTTAAAAGATTTTTCCAACCCCTTTCTGCCAAGACCCTTTTTTTTTCATGGGAATGATTTCCCAAATCCCCCCCCAAAAAAGTCCTTGATTTGATTTAACAAAAGCACGGCGGATGTTGGTTTTGTTTTTGCCCTGCCCAGCATTTGATTTGATTTGATTTATTGGGACTCGATTGGGACTCAAAATGGGAACGAAACACGCTGAATACAGCGCTCTCGACTCGACTCTGCGCTGCTCTATGCTGCACTACACTGCGCTGCTCTGCTCTGCCATCTTGGCCCCCAAGTCACGTCACTGGGGAACACCCTAAGTTAAGTTAGATGAATAGAACTACTGCGCACTCAAGTTGGCCTCGATCCCCAAGCCGGTCGGCGGCGGGCGGCGGAGTCGTATTATTGGCCTCGTCCCGAACGTGGCCAGTGGCCCAGAGGTCCCGTCAGCCTTTGCTGTGCGTGCATTACGGACCTTATTAGGCGTGGTATTATTTAGGGGAATTGCTGACGCGGCTCGATGTCTGTCCCCGTCATCCTCGTCTTCGTCCTCAAATAGAAACAATTCTTAGAGGCATTGTACATCATAAAGATCCGAGGAACGGTATGATAAAATGTAAGTTAGTCAGAAACCTGCTAATTCTACTGGTAGAAATGATTGGCAATCTAGATCTTAAAATGTTAGGGTCAACTCTGTCACGTGTCACGTTGGAAGCAGGCGACGAGTGCGCGAGATCTTCAGCCCATGTTGAGTGCTATCCTAAGACTGCAGAGCCGACGAGGATGGCACTGGGGTCGCTCCTATATAGCGAGCATGCCCCTTACTAACGCGTAGTGCCAATCAATACCCGGCGGCCCTAGCGCTAGCGGCCGACAAGCATGGCAGCCGTGACAAACTCTAAAGATGACGATTCTTACTTCTTCCCCCCCAAAAAGGTCTTATATATCCCGAAATCGGTGTTGGAAGAATCAGAACTCAAATCTATTCACTTGGTCCTCATGAGCTGTTTTCTATTTAAGGAAACGTCGCCAGCAACTCCGCGCCACAAACGGCCTAGGTTTTTTTTTTATCTTTTTTCGCAAGGGGGTCTATATTGTATATAATAAAAACCCCGGAATGATCCGATATTTCTGCATCTACATCATCAACAACCACAGACCCCAATCATAGACTGACCTAACCACACTCGCCTACGCACCAACCGACCCCACATGACGAGGCCGAGACCAGCTCTCCCTCCTCGCTTCTAACACCAGGAATAATTCATCCGTGCTGGATCTTCCGCCCTGGGTCGCGGACTCCGAGGACGATGCCACCCCAACCTGCCCTCCCCCACCAGGCACAACTGTCCTCGCAGCCGAAACCGGGTCGAGGCCGCTGTCCTCCCACAACCTCCTCTGCAGCTCCTGCATCATGACCCGTCTCCTCTCAGCGATGACCTCGAACCACTTCCGCTCTGCCAGTACCGTCTTTTTCAAGGTAATGCCGCTTTCCCGGAACTTGTGGTTCTGAATCACAGATTGGACCTCGTATCCCAGCACGAGCGCCTTGCGCTCCACCGCCACATTTTCCGCAAGACCGGTTGTCTCGGCCTTTTGCGAGCAAACCAATATATCCATTTCCACTTTCTGGCGCTGCCGGAGTTTATCGAGAACCGTGTTGAGCCGTGACTCCTGATTCGGCTTGCCCCGGAGATGCGTCTGCATCGATAGGAAAGTGTCGTCTTCTTCCGCTTCGTGTTCCGAGGTCAGTTTGCTAACCGCTGCCATGTGTGCTGATTGAAGTATATTCCGTCGCAGCGTGGAGTTGGAGTCGAGCTTCATATGTAGGCTGTCTGATTCGGCCTTTTGGACCGCCCGTTCGTGCTCTGCTTCCTCGATGATGCTGGTAATCTCGCTGTTGTGGCGAGAGATGAGGCTCGATTGTTGGAATTGCTGAATCTCTAGCAGTGCGCCTTGAAGGTAATCGAACCGTTCCGTGAGGGATTTGCGAATAGCTTGTTCACGTCGTCTGGTAGCCTCTTCTTGCTCTATTCTCCTCTTTTCGGCTTCCAGACGTTCAAGATGTTGCCTCCTCCTGCGCTCCTTAGCTTCCGAAGTCCGTTGATATTCTTCCCTTCTTTGCCGCTCCTCTGCCTCGCGACGCTCCATCTCCTCAATCGCGGAGACGGCCCGAGCGAGATCCTCCTCCTCTTCCCGAGAAAGCACATCGCGAGCAACCCGGCGTGCGGTCGCTGCATGAACAGGTACGCCATTTGGCGCCGCAGGTGTAGCAGAATTGCGCTCCACATTTGCAGGTTATGTGCCTGCAACCGGTGGTGAGTTCGACCAGAGCGCGACATTTGTGACATCTTCTCCAGCCCTGACGTTCTGCTTCCTCGAGGGTGGCTTCTAGTCCAAAGTCCTCCGGACAGTCAGCGCCTGCTGCATGTGCCGCGCCACGACAATACCCGCATATCCTTGTGTCACAACTGGGACATTTAGCACCCCCGGCCCGCAATCTGTGTAGTTTGCTGGGAGGGATCCATTTCTGACATTTCGGGTCAGGACAGTACCACCGATTTTCGGGCTTTAAAGTATATTCGGCGGCCTTGGATTTGTAGAGTTCCTTCTGTACTTTGTCAAGGGTGCTGAGGATGTCTTTGATCGGAATCTCTACCAGACAGCATTTTGGAGGAAACATCGATTCGGTCTGTACGGCAGTGGTGATCAAGGTTGTGATGCACTCCCGACAATATGAATGCTTGCATTCGAGCTTGTACATCTTTCTAGTGGGCAGATCCTCCAAGCATGACGCGCACTCAGATTTGCTAAAGGGCAGATGTTACCACTTTGGTAATCCTGGTGGACGGGAGAATACTCACAAGGATCTGACCGCTCTGGGTGACCTTTCGTACGTAGCACTCTTCCCTATTGAGGGACGATCCTTCATAGCCTGCTTCATAGGTCCAATGATATTTGTCCTTGATGATAGGAGCGCAGAGAATATGGACTTGTTCGATCCAGATCTAGCACCGTCGACACTGCCATTGGTAGTTGGACTTGTACTCAAAGATGATGAGGTGGTTGATGTAGACGGGCTGTGGCTCATGTCAGAGGGACTGCCTACCGGTGTGACTTGAAGTGCTCCCCTGCTGTCGGGAATCTCCTCTACGTAAGGGTCACTGGGAGGCTCTTCTGATGCCTGGGGCATTTCAGACACAGGGACGGCATCCTCTGGTATATTGAGCGAATTGAGCACTATATCCCGTATTGGAGGAGGTGTCTGTCCTTCGTCGAGCAGGAGGTAGAGCTCTTGCGGTGGGTGATGCTGTTCGTGATCAATATCGACAGCGTTATCATCATCACCTTCTTCTTCTGCGACGAGAGATACTGCCATCTCTAGCCAAGGTGATACTAAAGGATCTTCTGCATCTGGCGCAGCTCCACTCACAAAAATGGACACTTGACATTTTGGAGGCTTGTCACCCTCTTCCATCAATGAATCTTCCACGGGGTCCTCAGAAGTGACAAGAAGATAGACGGCGAGTAGAATGGAGAACAGTGATATAATAGCTTGCTCGAAAGGTGTCCGAGGTAGGAGAATATTCAATATCAGAACAGATTTAAACAGGCAGACACCCAAGAACATCGACGGCATAGCCATTCAGGCATGCACACATGCACATGGCACATTCCAGTCTGTCCAAGATATACTGCATCGTGTGCCCTTTTAGCTGTGAGGCTCCTTGAGAAGCTGATTGTTGCTGCCTTGCCGGATGGAGTGGGTGGAGCTTGGGATCTGAGCCATCGATCTATGGCTGGTATGCTGACCTAGTCACACGCCGTCGTGGGTAAAGCTTGGAGGTGGTCGAGGCAGATTGAACCTAACCTTGCTAAATGTGTCAGTGCTCCTGTTGGGCTGTGTTGTGTCTGGTTGGCCAAACGCTGTTTCGCCGCCAATCACGAGGTGGACGAAGAGCATGCGAGTGGACGATGGACCGGGGCCAGACCCGATTGAAATCGATGATAGAGCAGCCGGGCATGTTTCGAAAATCGGGCCTGACTCCAATTATCGAGCAGAGGTGGGTCAAAGAAAAGGCTGCGAACCGATGGATTGGGGGCGGTCAAGAAGGCGGCCTCGCAAGGCTATAATTAACTAAGGACAGGCTCGACACCATCCGACCCCGGCCTATAGCAGTCCATGTGGCCTTACAGACCACTACACAAAAGTTGGTACATAAACATCTTAACAGCCTTCTGTCCCTTCGAGTTAAGCATACGACTTGAGCATACGGGCGTGGTGAGAGCAAAGGCCATATATCAGAATGGTCGGCGGAGGGTGACTACGATTCACAGGTATATTCCATAACAGTCAGTGAGCCGATCCTCTCCTCCAGCTCGAAAGACAACAAGTAGGCGGTAGATGTTGGAACAGGTGTTGATTGATCAGGACCCCTCCTCCTTTTCAATCAGCCGCCTTGGTCTGATCCGCCCAACTGGGTTCCACGCTTCGACAAACAGCCTCATAGTCCCTGAATCTTTCTCCAACCCCAGCCTCCACTCCCTCAGTTGTCCAAAACATTGTCCAATTCGTGTCAGGAATTTTCCATGTTCCCCTTGCCCGCTCGAAGTACCACTTGTTGACTGGGTTGTCTCTCCTGCTTCGCCAACAAACGCCATTAGGAAAGCAACCACGCACCATTGCATTGAAGACGATATCCGCCACACCACCGGCGCCTTGGCTGCGCTTCAGAACAGCAAACTTATCCAAATATGGAACCTGACGCGACACATTGGAGGGTGATGCCCCAGGAGGAGTCTCCCACGTGAAGAGGGCACCTCCTTCATACTCGCCGGCTATTACTAGACCAGCAATACGGCCGTTAACGCGGGTGAGATAATGTTCCACATCGAGTTTGCGATTGAACGAGTCGTCGATTAGGTGGACAAGCCGACAGAGATCGATTCTCGCATCTGTCAGCCTTAGTTTCCGCTCGCCCTGGTTATCGGGCGTCCACGGAGTCATCCGGGGGTCGGGGATCATCGTTAGTGGCATGCCTCTTTTTACAAAGGTCGATGTTGCCAAATTTGAGGGTATCTTCTCAGAATTGTTGGATCGGCCCAGTCGACCCATCGGTAGGGAAGCTGAAAATGCTGGTTTGTCGGTGAGAAGATTGTGAATTAGAGGGTTCCTTTGCGTTCGTGTGCCCACAGCAGAAATAGAGGGTTCCTGGCGGCTGCTTTTGCTCGATTTCGCTGCTTCGAGCGGCGTTGTCACTATTGCTGATGATGTTGACGGTAAGTAAGCCAAAACGGCCCTTAGGAGTTCGAGATTCTCTAAGTGACGCGTGTATTCGGACCGCGCAGATTTAGTATTATCCGGCCGTGAAGGACCCGGAGTTGCGACGAAGTCATCCTGTGCAACTTTGTCTCGGTTGGTCTCAAGAGACATGGGGTGCAGATCGCTTATGGAGGGAGAAATGGTTTCGTCCTGTAAAGAAGTAGGTCGGCCAGAAGACGGTTCTATAGCCTTTGCATGAGCTAGCAATTCCTTTCGCACATCGTCGTATTCCTGCTCCATGTTTAGGAAGACATGAATTGATCCATGCAGTGCTGGATGAGGAATGCCACCCTGGGGGTCGAGAATGATGAACCTGTCCAATGATGTTTGTTTTTGGAGTGCCTCCAGTCGCTGTGTCATGCTTGTTAGGTCTTCATCTTGCATTGGCTGAACATTCAGCCCAGCAAATTCGCGGGTCAAAGCCAGAGTTGCTTGATGTGCACTGATGGGAGTCATCGTTTGTGTCTGGCAGGAGAAAGCCAGAGGCAAGATGATAGGGATGAGCCTGCTTCTGATTGGCGCCATAAGCAGTCTTCTGGAGAAGATCCCTGGCGGACTGGTAGCATCTGACAGACTATAAACGTGGTCCAATATCCGCGCCGATGCAGCAGAGGTCTTGTAAATAGCTTTTTCCAGCCGTTCGGCTTGATGCACCATTTGTTGCCGCCATGATGGTTGTACGGCTTCATTGCTCGATGAGCTAAAGTCAAGAACGACACATGGGGTGATACTCAGGCGACACAGTTGGGACAAGGTCAGGCCGATCCCCTGCAGCACCGAATCATCGAGGTTCGGGACATCAACAATATTCACCAGCGCTAGATGATGTGCCTGTTCCTGGTTTGTTGCTGCAGCACTTTCGGATTTTTGGTACTGGCTGAACTTGGGACTTTGTCCCACGGCCGTTGCATGCCCGAAAAAGGTACCAAGGTTAACCTCTGGGCGTGCGATCTGACTCTCGGGGTTGAAGGAGGTTTTGGTGTGGGAGCCGTTGTCCTTGCGTTCCAATGGAGTAGTTTGGAGTCGAGTGATGTAGGCTTTTGCGTCCCGCTTGGTGGCAGCGGAGCTCAACAAGTCAATGAAGAACTCCTGTAGGAATGAGCAAGTGCTTCCGGTGGAAGAGCTGTATACTATACTCTATCCGCTTGCTTATCCCTGGCTTTCTGCGCCAGTTGACCCTGTACCCGACTCTGAACTTGTGACTTGCTTTGCGTCCTGGATGCAGTAATATGTTCATTCGAGAAGCATCGTCTTCTGCAGGAACAACTTTTGGTCCGGGAGGGTCTCACTTCTGACTGTTGTAGCCACCCAGTCAGCCATCGCATTTTCCGATCATAGTTGATCATAGCTAAGCATACCTTTGAGCCCGTGAAATTCACAATGCCAGACCATGTCAGTCCCCTCTGGCTCATCTTTCCTCTCGAACAAAGAAGGATGAAGGATAGCAGGGATATGAATGCATGTTTTGCAGGACAGCAACCGATAAGAGTCTATTTGACGTGTGATTCAATCATTTTTTTAGGCAGCACATGCATGTTGTCAATGCTTACCATCTACCCCATCCGGCCTGCGAGTCAATGGCACTGGTAGCACTGGTGGCGCCCTGCATGTTTCCCCGCATTCTGGGGCACATGTGGTCTGAATGGTCGTTTACAGAGTAACTTACAGCCCCGCGCGAAAGTATCCGACCAAAACGCATCATTTTCGAACACGCTTTTTTTTACACCCTTTTTCAAAGAACTACCATGGCTCAACGCAAGGCTCTGGCGCCTCTTGAAATTAATAGGAGCTATGGCAAGGAGTTATCTCCATACCAACGAGGTCAAATTTCAGCGTACAAAGCTATGGGGTTGACAAATCAAAAGATTGGAGAAAATTTGCAATGTAGCAAAACCACCATTTTTGACACCCTTGTTCAAAATCCACTGCGCAACCAAGGCAAAAGCTTGCCTCGTTCAGGACGCCCCCAGACCTTGAATAGAGTTCAAAAACGCAATATTCTACGTCTTATTCGTATTAATCCGAAGGCTACTTATCAAGAAATCAAGTCTGAAGTTGGAATTAGTGTCTATCGAAAGACTATTTATCGAATCCTTAAAGATAAAGGCATTACTAATTAGTTAGCTAAAAAAAGACCTTTATTAACTCCTTAATTAGCTACTAAACGACTTGTATAATATCAAGAACGACGAAATTAGACGTGGGCTAAATAAAGTAAGATTATCTTTAGTAATAAATGTTTGCTTAAAAGAGGCATTAGGGCGTGTCAAACATAGGCCTTTTGTATATTATAATAACGTTAGAATTCTGATATGATTAATATATATAAGAAGGGCAAAGATATTAATGTTATAATATAGGGTGTAATTCATAAAGAAGGTCGTTCAGATATTGTGTTATTAGAGCGTGATCCTGATTCAGAGAAGTCAGGATACACTGCCAACTCTTATCTGGCAGTGCTTCGTGAGCAGATGCCTCGGATATACGAACCAGGGCGCAAATTCATGCAAGATAACGCCCGAATCCATACTGCGAAGAAGATTATCAATTGGCTTCAAGAGGAGGGCATAGAATTGATGGAATGGCCAGCCTATAGTCCTGATCTCAACCCAATCGAACATCTCTGGGCGCAACTCAAGCAATGGATCAATGATCACCACCCAGAGCTAATTAATATGGGAAAATCAGAAGAGGACTATCAACGATTGTTCAGAGCTATTTATAAGGGTTGGGATGTCATAGGAGAAGAAGCTGTGGCCAATCTTGTCAAGAGCATGGATAGTCGAGTGAATGCGGTCATTGCGGCCAAAGGATGGTACACCAGATTCTGAATATTGACTGCCTATTTAGGAAATTAGGCCAGCCTCAATCTCTGAATATCAGCGAACATTTTGAGCTATTTCTCATTAAAATTAGCTATTTCTCATTAGAATCCAAAGAGTTCATAACTTACTATGGTAATTTGTATGAAGAGAGTTGATAATGTTGGTGGGGTCTGAAAGTGGGGTTGGTCGGATACTTTTGTCCTAGTACTGTACTCACAATGCTGGAGAATTCTTAGCAACACCTTGCCGAAGGGTTTTCGGATTAGCAGGAAGAGACCCACCGAAAGTTATGTCTAATTATCCATCAATGTGTACTTAGCTGAGGTTATCATATGCAAATGATTCAGTAGATCGGATGCGTACGATGCGAAGAAACATTGTATATGGGCACCACTGTACCACTAGTTGCGTACGTAGCAAGTGCCGGTGGGCTTCTTGCGTGTAGCTGATTTTAGCGCAGCAGGAGATGACTATGAAAGACTGAAGGCTGTTGAAGTTGTCATTTAGAAGGCCGCCACGACAGCTGCTACTAGGAGTTATCTCCGCTCAGGTTGTGTGTTCAATGGGAAGCCACCACTCTGTACTACTCGAGTAGTTAGGTACTGTATAGCTCAACTTCCATCTAAAACCCCGATACGGCCCGGAGGACCGTCCTACGTCTACATTTGGCAAGTAAATCTCGAAGCTGTTGTTCCGCAGTAATATCTATCGTCTAAGACCCTCATAACTCATAACTCCGATTTTGCAGTCTTTAGCAGAGTAGGGTGCGCTCAATGGCACTACAACTGGCCTGGATCGGCCTGGGTAACATGGGCAGGGTAAGCTTTTCCCAACCGTCGATCCTCTTCGGACAACGCTAAGTTCCCACGTAAAATGTAGGGTATGTGTAAGAACCTCGTCCGAAAAGGCCATCTCTCCAAACCACTTCTACTATACAACCGCACCACGTCCCGCGCCTCAGACGTTTCCTCCGAGATCGGCCATTCCGCCGTAGCCACCTCGATCGAGGACGCTGTTTCAAAATCCGATATAATCTTCCTGTGCCTGGGCCACGACATCGCCGTTCAAGACACTCTCACACAAGCCACGCAGGGCGATGTCAAGGGCAAGCTCTTCGTTGACTGCTCCACCGTTCACCCAGAAACAACGGATAAGGTCGCGAAAGCCGTAGAGGCAAAAGGCGCATATTTCGTTGCTTGCCCTGTTTTCGGCGCGCCTGCAATGGCTGATGCGGGACAGCTTGTTTGTGTGCTTGCTGGACTTCAAGAGCAGGTCGACAAGGTGAAACCGTATTGTGAGGGTGTGATGGGGAGAACAGTGATCGATTATAGCGGATCGGCGCCTGGTAAAGCGACATTGCTAAAGGTGATTGGCAACACATTTATACTGAGTATGGTCGAGACGATCTCGGAGGGACATGTCGTGGCCGAGAAGACGGGTTTGGGTGTTGACGGTTTACATCAGTTCATTGAGACGATGTTCCCAGGTCCTTATACCGCATACTCCAACCGAATGAGATCTGGCGATTATTACCAGCGAGAGGACCCACTCTTCTCAGCGACCCTGGCTCGAAAAGATGCCGGTCACGCAATGGCTCTGGCGGAGAAGGCGGGAGTGCATATGAAGAATGTCCAGCTGGCCGATGAGTATCTGAAAGATGTACAGGATCATATGGGGAACAAAGGTGATATAGCAGGGATCTATGGGGCGAAAAGAGTAGAAGCGGGCCTGACTTTCGAGAATAAGAGCTGAGATGACCATTGAGGCGTTGTGTTGTGTTGCGACAGGGACGCGGGTGAGACATCAGAGCAGTCGGGTATCGTAGTCGACGTCAGAGCCTAGTCCCACGTGGACCGTAGGGCCTTCCTCATCGATGCTGCATGCTGCCAGGTAGGCTCCCATGGTGAAGCTTGGAAGGGACATTCGACTGCTCTCAACGTCGTCCTTAGATACCGAGACCTCCTCGAGCGTCATGGCCTTAGCTGACGGGCTGGTATAGCTTAGTTCTAGTAATGAAAGCTGTGGATCATCAACACAGGCCGTTGCACAGATACACGATCTTCAGCAGCCTACCGCAATAGGTGTCCCTGCGCAACGGCAAATTGTAGCATGATAACTTACATGACTGAGCAGTACTTGGAGCGTCTCTGTCAGTAACCGCTAACGGCAATCTAGCTACTAATGAGCAGGCTGGCTCTGCTCCTTTTCATGGCAGTAAGGACCAGACGTTTAGCAAGAGCATGCACAACGTCATGTATGATGCAACTCAAAAGGCTTCATACCACGCCTTACAGTCGTCCTGTTGCTCGAACAAGGCCTCGATCGCTCGTCCAGCCTGGCCGTGATCATCCCACTTTCCGAGCTCGCGCAACAATTGTACAAGGTCAACCCTAGCACCGACTGTGTAAGGGTGCTTTCGACCAAGCATTTTCACTCTGCCTCTGAGAACATCCCAGTACAAGCTCTCCATTTGGGGCTTGTCATTAACCTTTTCATACAGCAGCGCAAGCCGTCTCTTCGATTCTAGTCGATACGGATGGCTTGGCCCAATCGTGTTCTTGCTTCTCTCAATAGCTTCTTGCATTGTCTCGATGGCAGCGGCATTCTTGTTCTGGTTGCTCAGAACCCGACTGAGGCTGGTAAGGGCGGTAATGGTTTGCATATGCGACAGGCCCAGTACCTGGCACGATGTCTGATACAGACGTCTCAGATTGCTTTCGGCTTCATCCCAGGCACCGTCGATGATCAGGTTCCAGGAAAGGTTGTAAAGTGCTGTGATGGAGTGTGGATGGCTGCCACCCAACTGCTCTGTAAAGTCCTGGCACACACGACGAAGCGCACTTGCGTCGAGGCCCGGCTGCGGCAGCTTCTGTCCGGCAGCTGCTGTCATCCATGCGATGGTGATGGTTATTGGATTCCTGCAGCCAAGCATATTGCTGGCTACCTTCAAAGCGGAACCCACAATTGATTCGACTATGCTCCCTTGGTCATGGACATGGAGAATGGAGAGAATGAGGTGCAGACTTGTCAGGGTGAGAGGGTTGTCCGTTTCCAACATGTTTTTAACCTCGCTCTCGGCATCGAACAAACTCTGCTGGGCGAAGTTTGAGGTCCCTTGAGTCATGTAAATACATGCTGAGAAGCACCGTACCACCCATTTCAGTGCGGCAGCCTGGTGTTCGCTGGTAAATACAGGTATCAGCTGAGAGGAAGTGGGTGTTGTCGCATTTGAAAAACTGTTTACATGGACATAGTCATCAAGAGTGTTCAAGTGGCTAAATAGAGACTGATTGCACTGGGAGCAGTTTAGTATGGGACTATGATCCGCGTCGTTAAGGAGATTTGTCAGGAACACCCACGAATCGAGATCTTCAAAATTGCATTGCGGTGCAGCGGACGGGACCAGGGCTTGTTGTGCCATCCGATTTAGTTGACTTTGGATATGCTGGCAAGGCGTAGCCAATGGAGACGAGAGGTTTAGTGCAGGCCGCGACGGTGATGTAACCATGATTCCGTTAGTAGATCGCGACGGCTGCTGCTGATTCAATATTTGGGCTTCAGCTCGACCTGCGGTCTGTGACACTGCTTCCGATAATGGAATCTGTCCGGCCAATGGAAGAGCATCGTTATTGGGCTTATTGAGTAGACTGGTGACGGAAAGACGGGGTTTACCCAACTTGGTAGGCGACGGAAGTAGCTCGCCACTTGTAAGCGGTTCAGGCACGGACCTGCCATCACCCAGTTGGGACGCGCAGCTTGCTTCGTCAGTAACGTCTTGCTGTTCAGGTGTGTAGCAGCGAATGTATGAGGGGATTTCGATATTCAGCGCCGCCGCTAGGAACTGTTGCTCGGTCATGGACTTGCTCCTAATATGCTTACGCAGTTGTGCGAGGGTCCTCCTTCGTCCATGGATCAGGAACTCGGTGGCAGATTTACCGGACTCCCTGCGGATCTTGTGCAGTTTTGCCATAGCGCCCCAGTCGTTGTTTTTGGAGTTCTTATTCAAACCCCAAGGCCCAAGTCTGGCTTTGAACATGCGCTCCCTGGTTGAAACGAGTTAGCCGACTTCCAGTATGTTACCAGTACCATGGCTGGCCTGAGCGAGGCGTGGAAGTTGCTTTGTCATACGTAGCACGGAAATTGTATTTCGTCTCCAACTCCTGCTTTACCTCTTTGAGAGAACGTTGATCGTGCACATAGAGCTGGCGGATCACATCTTTGACAGAGTCCCATTCCTCCGCCGTGGGTCCATGGGGGTGGCGCGAGCCATATTCAGAGGCTCCAGTCGTACTTTGTTGCTGCTGCTGCTCCTGCCGGTGCAGGCTGCCAATAGCAGACTGCATTCCTTCTCCGATGTCACCAAGCACATTCCCCGCCAAGTAGAATGACGGATGAAGGTCACCGGGGACGGTGGTGAAGCCAGTTTCCCGCTGGATGTTGTTCGGAGCCGCCTCTCGCTAGCCGGCCTTCGGAGCGAGATTTTTCATGACAGGGTCCCTTACTTATCAACCTGTTGGCCCCCAATATTGACTTCCCGTGTCTCAGGCGAAAGTTCCATTTGTTGGTAGGGACAACGCTATGCCAAATAAAGGTTAAAGGAGACACGATAGACTGAACTGCTGTTGTTGCTCATCGCCGGTAGCTGCCTGTCGCTCGTATAACCAGTGAACACTATTGTCAAGGTAGGTTATACCAAGCATGGTTATTGGATGCGTTACAGCTACGCCATGTTCTCGGAGATGAAGGCGCTAAGTTAGTTAGTTCAGCTGCGTTTCTCGATGTGGACGAGCACAAAATATCACACAGTTCCGGTGCAGCGAGAGGGAATCAATAATGTAACGGAGAACATCCACCTCGGACCGGTCACAATTTTCTTAGGATAGCTATCATGTATTCAGTTTCCATTGTATTGAGTGAACCAACAGCTAAGCATAAATTCAGAAAATCAATGCGCATCATCCATCTATTCGGTATTAGGGCCCATTCTAAAGTACTCCTTTTCTCTTGCACAGCCAGCCTATCAGTAGATGCAAATGACAGCCGAAGAAATAAAGAGCTCAAGCCAAGCTGCTATGCAAAGGAAAGCGAACATGCTCTTATAACGCCTTTGCTGATTCGAGATATAGAAAAGCACCGAGACATGATCGAGCGTATGCCTTGCTCATTTCCCCTCTGTTGTGATACTAAGAACTGGTAACGACTAACCGAAGAGGCCAGAAAATGTACAGATAGTCTTTGTGCGTATTAGCTAGTGGATCAAAGTCGAAAGTGCAGCCGAGGAATGAATCTTGTTCAAGAAGAGAAGCCACCGTACACTCTCATTCCGTCTGATGCTCGGATAATTTCGACCTGTGGCATAAAGGCCGCCGAATAAATCCTCGGAATAGTCTTAGTCGATATGGTTTTGAGTAGTGCTCACAACGTTGAAAGGAGAGAGTTGCTTCAGCTTCGAGCCATTCTTTTTAACACTGAGCTTGAGTAGAAGAGTGCTAACCAGCAACGGACGGGTAACGAAAAGCGCGCTTATGAACGTCATACGGAGCATCGCCGTGTACGTGTTGGTGGGCCGGCGAAAGAAAACTGCGAACAGGCTTTCCGGCAAAGTGGTTACTCGTCACACCACATGACCATACGTTCCAGGGCCACTCGGGTGATCCGGTTTTACATCCCCGTTGCCATTGCTGCATGTGATACGTGGGTGTCGCCGCTGGGACCAGGTATGAGGAATATGTGCCGTGCGTTTTGGTAGCGTGCTGTGGCTGATCGGAAGGGTTCTGTCCACGTCTCTGCAAATGTGACTTCGTTGCACTTCATCGCATCTCCATCGTGTCCCCGGATGCTGGCGATGAATGTTTAATGGGATCGCAGGCTTCAGAATCTCCGCTGGAGAGACAATGGAAGAGCAGTCCAGATCTTGGGCTTCCATCATTGGCTCCCTGTGATAACCGCTGAATGCACAAGCTGTGGTACCCTGAAACGCAATATCAACTACCTCTCCCGGGAGACGTGGCACAACAGATCCTTTTCTCTCACTAGCAACTGAAGTCGCACAAACTTGATGAGTATGATGGGATGAGCAAGTGTACTTCAGGTATGAGCCTTGAGCTGAAGACATGCGGCCTCCATGAGTGCTACGTGAAACAGGCGCCCCAGGTCTGGCAACTACGATGTTCTGAACACGTTGAAATTTTGGTTCATGGACAGTATCGGAGATCCATGTAGGTGGAGATTCGTTCCCTGCCACGGGTAGAAACAAGGGCGAGTGGTCACACACAGCGATTCTCCCAGAAACAGTTGGACGTGACGTTTTTCTCAAGCCTTTCGGTGGAGCGCTTCGATCTAAAGGGCTTCAGCAGGGATCAGGAAGAGAAGAGAGCATGACGCAACATACCAGTTAGATATCTGTTCTGGCCTCTGCGCCCAGTCTCTACTCGATCGGGTGTGGGATCCGTATAACATGCCTAGATGCAACGATGAGCCTCTGACCTCTCCGCACCAATCACGAGGAATATACAGCCACTGCAAGTGTTTGTGACATCGACTCAGGAATTTGATTTGCGGCACTCTGTTCTCCTGGCAGGATTTTGGAAGACATCGAGAGGGAAATCTTACATTTTGTTGTCTCACGCCTTGCCCCACCGAGGCTGGAGTCGAGCATTGCTGATCACAGGCTAGGCCACCCATTCGGACGTCTTCGTCTAGGGTACGAATTCCCTGCAACAACGGCTGCTTCATGATATGGGCAATTGTGAAGGGCCAAATTGTTCGCCGTCTATCTTACGAAGAATATCTGGCCACCTTATAGCAAACAGCCATGAGTGCTCCATGGTGGCCTGAGATGAGGATCGCAGGTGTCCTATCTCCAGAGGTCCGACCATCGCCCGAATGGAAGGAGTGAGAAGGTCTCCCGATATCATGGAAGACGGACATGCCACAAGCACATGCAAATGTAAGACGAGTTGCGCTGCTGCGTAGAGTTTTGCAAGTTGAAGTATGAGCAATACGTCCGGCTCAGCGAATCAGCCAAAGGACCATCGGCCAAAACGGCGGCGGCATAAGCGGAAGCTTGGTGCGAGAATAGTGTTCACTCTGTGATAGGCCCGCTATCTACTTACCCCCACCTGTCCCGGTCGTACGAGGTGTCTGGCGGAAACGTGGTGCTGTCAAACCCCTTTGATAGGGGCTCGTCGGTTGGGCTGTTGCGACCACCTGGAGGTGAGAGTATATCCGCAAGTTGTGAGGCGCATCGGCCATCAACGTATGAGGCCGGGCTCAACAGTCCAACATCTGCACAACACGGCCCCCAACTGTGCTGACGACGAGTGTTTTGATTGGTGGCGTCGGGTTTCTAGAAGATTGTAGATCTAGCAACAGCCGACACTAATTTAAGGGGAATCCGTTGCTTGCGTTAGGGGTCACCGTCCGAACAAGAGTCTGCATCCCACGGTTGTGAAGACGATAACGGCCATCTGTTGCCTCCCGGGTCAAAGCCAGATTGGGACGATCGGTTGCTGGCTATCGCTTCTTCCTGCAGCTTCATCCTCCTAAAGGACAAGCGTTCAGCTCCAATACCATCCGCAAGAGGTCAGCCTCGGTTGGCGAATTAAGGATCGAGCAAATCATCTGCCCCAGAAGATCGAAACATTTCGGGTTGTTTGAGCATCGACTTTGGTGATAAACTTCCGCATTGCGTGATTCTTGCTCAAGCGAGCCGTTCTTAGACTAAGTTAGGGTCTACTACGTACGGCAAATAGAGCGTGCTCTGCAATAGCGGACGGTCTTGCAAGGTCAGATGAGATATCAATCCTTCCATGGCCCGGCGAGCTGCAGGTCCTTCGACAGCTTCAAGCCCCCATGGAGAACAAGTCCTGCAAGTCATCAGCGTGAATCGCAATTCTCCGTCGACTCCTCTATTATCTGGCTATCCGGAATTGGTTGTGACCTATTTTTAAAACTATCCGCCAACAGGGCGCAGGCTCATTGCGTTGGGGCAGTGCCACGCAAAGAAAAAGAACATCTACGGTCGCATCGGCAGTTCAGCGACCTGAAGCTTCGTGCTAACGTACTACGTAGTAAGTTACCTGCAACGAAATAGTGGAGCATCGCTTGCTCGGGACTTCAATCCCCTATCTCATGCATAAGAAACGTGGAAGGAGTATTTAAACGTGGTCATTGCTTAAGCGTGAAACACCATGTCTGATGATCTTGCATTTCGACACCTCCATCGTATTCTCCTCAATCACGGGCACAATGAGCAGACTGATTGATCAAATACTACCGAAATGCGTCATGGCTCGCTCCCACAATTGATACATTTCCCATGTGCCAGTCCTTGAGACGTGGAGCTGGAACAATTGCACAGTCTCTGCTTACTCCTTAAGAAAAGATATGAAGTGACTGAAAGTCTAAGCCAGATGAGCTTATAAGAAATGCTGCTGCAAACCCAAGACCCTTAGGATATCAGTCGTGGCAATTTGTGCTTGTGAAAAGTATTCCGACGCCGCTCTCTGTAGGAAGTGAGCTTGATCGTCACTCGGTACTAGTATGCTGCTCCCCAGTTGCGTGTTGGGAAACTCTTGGCTTGAAAGGGGCCCTTTCGCGACATGATACATGATACATGATACCATGATACGCGGGAGCGTCGATTTGCACACCTCGCTCTTCAGTACTCACCCACATATTCATCCTCTGGATGGCTCTTCTGGCCCTCAGTAAGTAATCTCATGTGATGAATGCCCTTCGCCGCGGTCTTCCATGGCCATGATGTCTGCCCGTAGTTGACTGGCCTCTTGAAGCTTGTTCCGCGCCACGAGGACGTCATGTAGATCGTCCACCGAAGCCTTGGTGATCTCCCGGCCCAGACCTAACATTTTGATCCGGCCCTTCAGCACAAACCTATAAAGCTTTTCGACCTCTGACATGTTTCTTAATTTTAGATGGATGGTGGCAAGGTTGCGGTTGAGCTCGAGATAGTACGGATGCTCTTCGTGCATCATGCGACGGCATCTGCTGATTGCAGCTTGCAGATAACGGACTGCGTCAGCTTCTCTGCCGGTGTTGGAAGTTGACAGCGTTCTCGAGATGGTGGCTAGCGTCCAGACTGTCAAAAAATGGGAGGGCCCAAGGTTCTCCTGTGATAACTGGAAGCACTCTTGTAGCTGTTTCTCTGCTTCTTTGAATCTATTGCTTTCGAGAAGACTGCATCCATGATAGTACAATGCCGTGAGCGTGTTCGAGTGAACTTTGCCCCAAGTCAGCTGAAAGGCTTTGTGAGCATGATCAAGTGCATTGGTCATGGCGCTCTTATCTCCTTGCTCACCAGAAACCGACAACAGCATGTAGCGGTAAGGCACAAGGATGGGATGGTCTCTTGAGAAAACTTTCTCTATCACCTGACAAGAGTTTTCCAAGAATTGCTGTAGAAGCTTAGTATGGTCGTGAAAATAGAGAATTGATGTCATCAATGTTAGGCCGGTAAGCAGGTATGTGTTCAAGCACTTGAGCATGCTTCTAAATACCTTTGAGGCCTCTTTCACATTCTCTTGCATGCCTTCATGATCGCCCTGGCACTCGCAAATGCATGCCTGAAAGTAGTAGACAACCCATCTGGACGCCATATCTTCGTCAGATAATTGCTCGTCAGGACTAGACCATAAGACGACGTTCCCCTCAGGAACTGAGAACGAGCTGCGAGCGGATTTAGCGTCAGTCCGATCATGGTTGAGAATCACGGTCAGCCTCTGAGAAGGTTGCTCAGAGTTCGCTATCGGTATGACTTGATTGTGCGAGCCTGACATCAGGCGGCTGATTCTAAAGGCAGCTGCTTCATCTAATGGTGGCAAGGTTTTGATGATGATTGGTCGCAGCGCGATGCTTTGTAGCTCGGGATCAGGAATCGAAGAGCAGTCGCTAAAAGCTGAGGGTGAAAGGCAACTCGGGAGATTTGTGTGAGATAAATTGCTCGGCTCAGACTCGGGGCTGAAAGAATAACTTGACGACAAGCCGGGCCAGTCTTCAGTAATGTTGTAATTTGGGCTTCGGGAGGGATAGGTATCACCATGTGCTGCGGTCAATGCCTGCGACGACGTAGTCGAGGTCATAGACAGATGTGGAGAACCTGGTGGTGTGTAGCATATGACATCTTCGACCACTTCCGCTTCTGGTCCAGCTGACAAAAATTCGTCTTCGGTCTTCTTCTTCCGCTTCAAGTGCTTTCGAATGTTCGACCAGACAATCACCTTGCCATTCACGTGAAAGGCTGAGTCTTTGCCCTCGGCTCTTCGCTGCCGAGTCACTCTCAACATGTAGCGCCATTCAGCAGCCTTGACCTTCTTCCGGTCGAAGC
Source organism: Endocarpon pusillum Z07020 (assembly GCF_000464535.1). Lineage (NCBI taxonomy): Eukaryota > Fungi > Ascomycota > Eurotiomycetes > Verrucariales > Verrucariaceae > Endocarpon > Endocarpon pusillum. The sequence goes on from NW_006916523.1 coordinate 127,776, forward strand.
CCCATTCCTTCAGCCGCTGTTTGAACATACGCTCTGTGGCGAGGAAGTTGCGGTGTTCTGCCAGATAGGCGCGCACCTCTTTCAGCGGTCTATCTTCCTGAACATACAATTGCTGTATCAGAGGCTTGGCCAGCTGCCAACCTTCTGGTGATGGTGCACTGGAGGCTACACCCGCCATTTTGGAAGGGATGGATAGAGCAGCACAAGACGTCCAATGATCATGTTGACCAGTGGGTCGTCAAAGAACACAGAGGAATGCGCTCTTTGAAGAACGGTAAGATGGCACGAAGTACCAGGATAGTGGGACAGTGACCAAAATGTGGCTCCGAAAGGTGGGGCGAAGGTGTTTACTTAGCGGCGTAGATAGGTCACCTTTGCCAAAACTTGCGCGCGCACATGGCGGTCAGCGAGAGTTGGTGTTCCTTGGTTCAGACATCGGCACGAAGGACCAGCCAGCGGAATGGATCTTTTTAGGCTGATGGTCCAGTCAGGAGAGAGGTACTTTGGTGCTATCCTCACACTTTGGGCCCCGCATCCGAGCCCGACGCCGAATTGGTTCTTAGCTTGCATGGGTGTGCATAGAAATAAGCATTGCGGATCCGATACTCATTCATCCGCAGATGGACCAGAAGTGACAATTTCCTTCTAAGACTGAGCCGTTACGTAGATAAGGACACGAAATACCACCGAGATCGCCGGGTTGGGAATTGGGCAATGAAACTGGCATGCCTTAGTGCATAATTGATCAGCCTCGTCGCGGTCTTTGATTCGCCGGCGAAAATGGCGTAGAACCGCAATGGTGCCACGGCGCAGTCTCCGGTGTTACAGACACACAGATTGCATTCTTCGCGTGGAAGAAAGCCGCACGACTGCTGGTCTCGAAGGATGTCTAAACTCAAAACAAGGACAAAAGACGGTTGATGAACCTTCATTGATACAAATTTGACACTTATTATGGGACAATTAGCTAAGCTTTTGGTCGGCGTTATTGCAGAGCTTCATGCGCAACACTAAGACTCCGCAAGCCGCTTCAACACAAGTCGATCCGAGACATCTCGTCCTGTTCGAGATAGAATTAAGAAATAATATTGTGACACTGACTTTTGATCGGCGTAGGCCTGGCAGACTCAAGGAGAATGGTGTATCCTGGACATGTTGTTCCAGGCGAGTAGGTCGAGATTGAGATGAAATGACTTCCCACCAGATGCTCCTCACGTTGGGTGTTCCGAACAGGCTGCCTGATAAGGCTAGTACCAGGAATGTGCTTCCGTAAGCAGCACGAGGCTGACGCGTTTCGTTTTCGTTTCAGATACTTAAAGTGGACCCAGACCAGTTGGCCAATTGACAACTATAACTCAACACACCAGACTGCTTTCAAGGTGTATACCCACAAATTCCAGAACCTTGCCCCCGCCGCCCGGTCTGTGAATGCTGGTCTGCCGTTCGGAACAGCCATCTCATGGACTGGAAACATTCAGACCGATGGAATCGGCCTTGGTTGGCTTGGTCTTGGCTTGGGACCAGGTTTGGGCTTGGGACCGTGTTCTACCCATTGCGTGAAAGCAGTGTAGACCATGGTTTGCTTCTTGCTTTGAAGTGTGAATCCTGCTCGATATTGTGTATAGAGGGGTGATGTGTGACAAAGGCATTGGAGGTTATCCAAGCTGTAGGTTGGATTGAGCTTGAGAGCACTCGAGATGTGATCCCATTGAGGATGAAAGTGGTTTGTTTTCGTTGGGGAGGAGTCGGAGGCGACATTGAAATGTTGATCAACTTGCTGTGGAAGGCCCACGGTCCACACCCAGAGGACAATGTCTGATGCTAGAGGCGGGTAAGACCCGTACACGTGGATGGCCATCGTCTGGGCCATCTGCGGGATGTCAGCACTTGATTTGATGAAAAGCGGGCGACACTGCTCTCACCAAGTTTTCGGGGTATTGGGCGTGTAGCGGCAATACTACTCTACCGGACTGTTCCAAGGCAGACGTATCGCAACGGACTTCCATTTCGGTTTTAAGGTTTCTAAGGACTTGCTTTGTAGGATGCGCGCTATGTCGCCCACAGGCGTGCAATTTCGGTCAAGGCTCTTCAAATTTTTCGTATGAGCGTGGGCAACCCGTTGATAGATCTTGGTCAGTAAATAGATGGATCAGGACCAGATTCATGGTTGAGATTGATGATGGCACGGTACAGAGGTCTTTCGAACAGGACCAATCAACCAGTCATTATGGCCCCCCCGAAGCAAGGAGCACTGTTCAACATCCAGCCCTCGATAGCAGCTTCGTTACCGTGTAAGAATTTCTGCAGTGCGTATGTAAATTGACTGAGGCGCCTCGATATGGTTGGGTCGTGTGAGGGCCGATTGGTCTCGCGGATTCGGGAGGCTGTGGCCGCTGTAGATAGTTCAAAGCACGGGCAGCAGAGTTGTAAGACCCATCACGCCCGATGACCGAGCCTTGGAGGATTAAGCAATGAGGACAATAAAAGGGGCTGGCCCACCGACCCGAGTCCTGTGCAAATAGAAGCGTGGCAGGAAAAGCATAGAGACTCGGCCAGAATTAGAGATCGCATGATGATAGCGAAGTGCGCGTGCCCTAGCTTACCCTGGTGAGCTGGGAGGCGGACCGGCTGCTTTCAGTGGCCAGAAGAGGGGGGACCAAGTACCACCAACCCCACTGACCTACCAAAGATCGCTGAAGATTGTGTGGGCTCCCAATGGTGGACCATTCGCTTGGGTCAAACGCAGCACGACGTCAAACGATGTCAAAGCTAGTTACTGACAACCATGTGCACTCGCCGCAGCACTGACACGACGGCATTGGTGCACCGTGATTACCGAGATATGACACCAAAGGAGATCATTGGAAGATGCCTTTCTAATAGTGCTGCGGCTAGCAGCCAAGTGGTCACCTAGCGCTGAATGGAGCCCTTAGACGCAGTGGCTCTCATCTCCCCCTTACCTGGCTCATCATACCAGTGCTGCTAGTTTACCTGTTTCCCGCGTTGGGCACACCGGAGTAGAAGACATAATGCATCATGATGCTGACCAGTTTCTTGCAGAGAAGAACAAGAACGGATCAAAAGCAGTCGATTAGATCTCCGAACTGTGAGAGGCTTTATTTATGGATGTACTATGGAGGGGTGTTGGGAGTCTGACAATCCAAGCCCGTGGCTCTTGGAGTAGTAGGTTTGGATTGAGTCGAGTTGTGTAACTCGATTGACAGCGGCACACAGGAAGCCATTAACAGTCATGGAGCATGTTGTTGGTTGAAAGCCCGAGTAATAATACATGGCATGTGGTGGTCTCCAGGACTCGGAGTGAAAGAATATTTTGTCTTGGTTCCCCGGATATAAGTTCCTACACTGTGTATTTACTTGGCAATACCAATCACTCCGAGTCCCTGTTGCTGGAAACGCCACAGCACTGCATTTTGCATGCACTATTCCGTACCATCACGTACTACTACGTACATAGTAACTCAGAGGTCAGGTCACCACCTAGTACGTAGTAGTACGTAGTAGTACGTATGCTACCATGGAAAGACGTTGCGCCGACTGCAGCAGTTTGCATGCCGTCCTCCACCACATTACTCCATAGAGCTAGGTCGAACACCCTAGAGACGCCCGATCGGACCTAGACCACGTCAAATCCGTCATACTGAAAGTTAATCTCAATTCAATCTCCACAGAAAACAAGGTGCAGAAAAGATGACATGGTTCTCTGCGTTTTCTTGGGCGCCGACATGGCCCTTACACCTACTAGGCACCAGTGGCTGACTTCAACAGTTGCTGGCTGCCATGCTTACCAGGATCTTCATCACCTAGGCGTCCACAGAATATCCACATCAGAATGCACTCATCTCGTATCGCGTCCCAGTTCTGTTTATCAACAAATCCCGCTTCATCCTCTCTGGCATGGTACAGGTACCACCAACCCCTTCTCACCATTGTTTGAATCAGCTTGCATTGATGCTTTTCCTTGGGCCCTCCAACACAGCATAGCTCGCTACAACACACCCAATCCTTCCAGAAAGCATTGTTGACGATCTCTGCCCCGTGAGCAAGAAAGGCCGATCGCATAAGTCGAGCCGTCAATGAATGTGGTTCAGGGGCCAACGAGTTTGATTTGGCTAGCCAGATTTGAGTTAAGGCATCACTTCGACTGCGATATTCCCTGATAAGTCCTTCCATGATTGCTTTGATCGTGGCGCCAGAATCAGCTCTCCCTTGCCATGCTGCTGCAATCTCGAACAGGCATAGGTGCGCCAGCAGCTGGGCAATGTCGCCATTTACTCCTCTGCCAACACATGTAAATTCCCAGTCTATGACTGCAACCTCAGGTGGGCCTGTTGGGTGGCCCAGACCAATAAGCAATGCACCAGTCCAGCAGTCACCGAGAGCTATCACCTTTTCATCCTCGTCACTCGTGCGCGTGAAGTTATCCTCGACACACTGATATACCATCGAGACAGCATCATGAGGAAACAAATCCGGGAATAGGTTCAACTGCTCTTTAACCGGTCTGATCGCAGCTTCCAGAACCATGTCCAGCATACCGTCATGTTTCAACAAGTGCGGATCATGGTATGGCTCCCTTTGTATCATCTCCACGTTCGTTCGTTGGTGGAGGCCGGCGAAAAACGATCCAACTTTTTGACCAATCATCACACCTTCTGCCGGCGATATTGGGGTGACTACCGATGATGTACGAGCAGACGAGTCCTTACTGACCCTCGTTGCTGTGGTTATGCTAGCGAGGTCATCGAAGAATTCAGAAAGATTGGGAAGGGGCCCAAGGTCTGAGATAATTAGGACATGCTCCTCTTGGTCATGATGGAGCAAAACGGGGATTCTAACTCCAGTCTCTTCACAGAGATGGTGCAAACTGTTCGACGAAGGGAGGAAGAGCGATAATGCACGTGCCTCGATAGTCTCAGTATCAAATTAGCAAGCGTATGTTTGGAACGTTGAGCTCCTGGTGTTGTACCTGTCTGAATGTGGAAAATGGTGCTTCAGGTCCAATGCCGGCTACATAAGGTGGGGCATACTTTAGGATAAAGGAAGAATGGTTAGCGAACCTGCTCACGGGTATATCACTTTTGGAGAGCCGTGTTGCACGAGCAGTGATATTCACTAAGCCTCCAGTAAGCCGCTGCACCACGTATGACTGCATCGGATCTATCTTAGCCAGGTAGTCAATAAAATCAAGGGCCATGATTGCTTTGCGCGGCGCGAACTTCTCGGTCTAAGAGGATCGTGTTGAAAGAACAGAGAGGAAGCCAGAAGACCTGATCCATTCTAGCGAGGTAGACGCACTTGAAGTGCATTTGTATTGGCTACGCTTATGATGCTGGGCTGCGGTAGCTGGCACTGCAGCAAGTGTCTTGCTGTGTCAAATAAGATGCAAGCTACCCTCCTCGGAACTTTAGTGACAAGAAATTGCAGCTCTATGGCATGGCTACTAATGAAAGCCACCACCGGTTCACCGTTAATTTAGAACACAGTGTACGGAGTACCGACGGTAAGTAACAACCAACTGGGAGAAGCCTTGGACGCCGGATGGATAGTTACGAATGCCCGAATCTCTAAATGCCCAGATTGAATTCCACACCAACATCAATCTCTCTTCCCATCTTTACCAATTTTGAGAATTGCACAGATTTCTCTGCCGCATTTTGCAAGTCCTCGATTGAAAAGATCTTCAAGCCGGAATTGTTGACCTTGCATATGTCAGCATGATTAATGTAATCTGATACAACCTTAAGTCTTACCAGCTCATGGGCCTTTTCCATATTTGTACCTTGTAACCGGCAAACAATTGGAGTCCGTAGGTTCATCTGCTGGACAACATTGATCAAGCCTTGCGCAATGGCATCGCATCGGACTATGCCGCCAAAAATGTTGACGAAGATAGCCGTAACTTTGGGATCGCTGGTAATGAGGTCAAAGGCAGACCGAATCGCCTCGGCAGTCGCACCTCCACCAACATCGAGGAAATTTGCTGGTGAGCCGCCGTTAAGCTTGATAATGTCCATGGTTGCCATGGCGAGACCAGCACCGTTGACAAGACAGCCAATATCGCCATCCAATTTGATGAAGTTGAGACCATGTCTGCAAGCTTAGCCAAATTCACAAGTAAAGGATGGAACATTACGTACTCGGCAGCCCTGACCTCATCGGCGTCCTCTTGAGTCGTATCCCTCCACGAGAAGACCTCTTTCTGTCTGAACTCTGCATTATCATCGAAAGTCAGCTTAGCATCCATTGCGAGGACCTGATGATCGCTGGTCTCTGAAAGCGGATTGATTTCAATCTGGGTGGCGTCCTTTTCCATGAACACCTTGTAAAGGTTTTGTATGGCCGTCTTAGCGTCTTCAATGCACTGTTCCGAGAAGCCAAGTTCTGTTGCAATGTTTCTGGCAATCTCGTCGGTGACGCCCTGGTTGATATCGATGTTGGTGGTAACGATAGCTTCAGGAGTCTCTTTTGCCACAGTCTCAATATCCATTCCTCCTTGTGATGAAGCTACTATGACTGGTGCTTGTGATGCGCGATCCATCAAGATTGCGAGGTAGAATTCTCGCCGGGCAAATTTCCGCTCACAAATGTAAACTGCATTGCACAGACGTCCGCGTTCTCCGGTCTGCTTCGTTATCAATTTGTGACCGATCATTTGCCCAGCGAACATCTTGGCCTCTGCTGCTCTATTGCCTGGCCATCAGCATTGTATACGTCTCTGTTTGGCAGCCAACGCACGAATAGATGACCCTCACACCACCTTTGAGTCCATTGTCAAAATAACCTTTCCCTCTGCCGCCCGCAAGGACTTGGGCTTTGATGACCATGTCATCACCACCTGCTTGAGTAAACATAGGTCTCTCCAGCCATATTCCGTATGCCTCTGGTTACCTATCTCTTTTGCAACGGCCTCGGCCTCTTCAGCTGACCGGGCGACTTTACCAGCAGGGACACCCACACCATACTATAAACCTATTAGCTATATCCACAGAGCGAACATTGGTTCATTACTGAATTGAGCAAATTCGCAGACAGGTATTCATGTATCGAAAGGTTCCGCTGCTGTTTCTGTAGCGAGCTCCGCAGAGGACTCCCCTAACCACGATTGATCAGATGTGAATGCTTACATGGGAGAAGGAACAAACGGATGCGGCCCTCAGCACAGCCGCAAAGGGCGGAGCTCGTGAAAGCTTGAACATAATCACTGGTCTAGCCGTCGTCTCAAGTATTGGGAGCTGGAGTTCAGATGTAGGGTTTACTGGGCTTCAGAAGCCGAGGACGGAGCGGGAATTAATTTGGCCGTGCAGTTCAATTTAATTATTTACAGCGCTGAGATCTGACATGTTGATCATAGGCGGCAATGATCCCGCAGTACATGACTTATACTTGAGCATATCTGCACTATGAAATGGGTGCTTCCGAAGACTGTTCAGAAGCTGAAGTCATCTTCAATCGAGCGTCACTTGCTCTTGCCAAATCCCAACGCTTGATCGCATCCTGGCTTCCCCCAAAATCACAGGTCGCTGCTGCTGCTAAAACAGAGGAAGAACTTGACAGAGAAGAATCAGAAATATTTTCCCCTGTACCTGAACGGTACGATCTTCAGATCTGATCCATTTCCCGGTATATTAACTGACACGGACTAGACTCGGCCTTGGAGCTCCAGTTCCAGAAATTGCAAAAAGACAACCAACGCGTGCTGGGAGTCGATCTACCTACATGGACGACAAGTTACGGAAACAAATGCTGAGCAGGAGAACACCGAGCAGTCGGCGCCAAAACAGTTTTACAGACATCGATCCTCGTTCCGTGAAGGTTGTGTCCCCCATACGCAAGCCACACGACAAAAGATCCTCATCCGAGAGTGAGGACGAAGATGGCCGCACAGCAATCAGAGGGGGGTATCTAGGACGCATCAAGCATCATTCTCATTCCAGTCCAGAAGAACTACCGGCAGCTCCGAGCGAACCTGCGTCACTGGTTGCTACCTCGAAAGAGATATCAAACACTTTTCTCGCCACATTCCCAAAGAAACGGCCGAATAGTTATTTAGACGAGGTTTTGTTAACCCGCTCAGTCAAGCATAAGAAAGAAGGGAAGACTAGTCGCAGATAGAGCCATGGCTGTTGCCCTACTTGCTGACCGGCGTAAATGAACTCAGCTATAATCAAGCAATTCCTTCATGACCCTATATGCCTCCAACTAAAAACAAGATTCAATTGTTTGTAACATACAAAGATCATTTCCTGCAACGGAAGATGCCATAGAACATAGCAAAGGCTCCTCTCCAACCAAACGTTCCCAATGTTAAGCTTGATCAAACCATTGTCCAACAATGTGTTCCTCGAATGTTGCTCTGAGATCCTGTACGATCTTGGTCTGCTGTGACAATCTTTCACGAGAACTCGTCTTTACGTGAGTTTTGGTGATTTCACTCTTGTTCCATGCTAGCACAACTGTATTCTGTACGCTGCCAACCAGGCTCTTACCATAATGCTGGGTCGTTCTCGTGACAAACACTATGCCCAAGACACAGCCAGCACAAGCTGAGTTTTCCCGCAGTATGGTAACCATCTAGCATCCACCATTTCCTGCAAACCTATCACCAGCCATCCGTCGAGACCAGCATCAGAGTAGACGGAGTTGGGTGCTTTGCGAAGACTCCCTAGATGTACTGAGGTAGCTTCCACCTTTGGTCGGCTAATTCCTTCACGCTGTCGCCAATATCCCAGCTCAACAACCTTGGAGAGTGACATTGAGCCATCTCAACCCACTGCAATTCAAGTGTCCTTAGCCAAGCAAGTCCCTCATAATTGCCGAAGGGACCAACACCTATGATTGATCTTATCTATACGACCTTATGGTGAGGATGTAACGTAAAACCCTATTCTTGCGGGAAGTCCTTGAACCATAATCTGGGGCATTGATAGCACTTCATAATCTGATGATAAATGTTCCCCCAATGCTACTCCACTTCAGTCAGAGTCGTTGAATTGCAAATCCAACTTGTTGAAGGACATTTCCCTAGTCATGCCAATATGTATCACCTGCAGCACTCCAGTCAGGCACCTCTATACGACTTACAGCAAAGGCTGACGATCGGTCTCTTGGTAAAGGTGTCCGATTGACACAATGCCCGAGCTGCAAACGCTTTGCAGACAAATACGTGGAACATGACTTTGTCGTCCTGTTTATAGATCTCGTCCTCATCAAACCACAGGTGAGCGCACGCGACTTGCTTGCTCATCGGCATACGCTTATCAGGCTGAAGGTCTACAGACATCTTCTCTTCAACCGACTCGGGCGTTCTGACGATAAACTCGATCCTTCTATTCTGCGACTCGGAACACTACTCCTTTTGTTCGACGTTTACCTTACCTGGGCTCGCGTAGAGAATGCCTTCGCCACCACTCCGCATGAGCCATCGATGGCCTCCTTGACAAATGCGCCAATCCTCTTGCAATACATCTTTTTCCTCACATTCAACGCGCTTGCCACGCTAGCACATCACCTCACTGTCCGGTTGCTCGTTCAAATGTTCCAGTTCACTTCTACCTCTCATGCTCGAGTCGGATCTCTAGAGCCTGTAACATTGGGTGAACACGACAAGCGGGGGGACCAAGACAGCCATCATACAGGCTCGACAACACAGAGATACCCGAAGCGAAAAGTGGGTCCTAGATTTGCCTCTCCTTCCGCGATCTCAACGGCCTTGCTAGTATCTTCATGTACGAAGCTGTTCCCAATACTGCTGGTTATTTGGCCAGAAACCACGGCGAGCGAATCGCGCGACATTGGTGCTACATATTCCTTTGCTAGCCGAGCAAGCAGCTACGTGGGCTGGGCAGTCCTGTTAAATAACGTTGAAGCACTACTGATATTGCTCGACTGCGGATATCCTAAGGCTGCCGGACTAGCTCTGGCCGGCACAACTGCGCGATGGGTCGTGGAGGGAGCAGTGCTGGCCGGGGCAGGCCTAGGGGGCGAGAGTAGTCCCGTCGGTGACATTTTTAGATTGGGGAAGAACGCCCTCAGTCTGCTTCGTGGTGGCAAGAGCTGAGCCTGGGCTGAAGGTACTGACAGCCCATTCTTCACATCTACACCCTGAACAGTTCTTGAAGCGGGCACCTGATGCCTAGGCAGAGGCGAGCGCCATCTATGCTTTACATCTGAAATAAGTGAGAGATCCCAGTCAGATCCTCATCGCTATAGCACCTCAAGTAAGTACGATGCCTGGTTAGCATGCATGTTCCACAATGCGTTTCTCAGTAAGTGTTGGCTCCTATATTCCGCAGCAGCCGCATACAGTTAGCCTTTCTGCAAATAAGATCCACGGAGGCCGACCAGTGGCATACTACGCTCAAAAGCAGCGATAGAAGACGTACAGAAACCTTGGATAACGGAGTCTTAAATATTGCCAGATCATGCTGCCGAATCGAGCAAAGCACCATCTTGTGGCCTTTGTCACGACGTTTCTTATATTCGTATTGCTATTATAGTCGGTCATCCCAATAAGGCAACTAAGCTTGCCGCAGCACATCAGAACCTCAAGCGTCCCGATGGTCGACTCCTTTGTGGAAGAAACGCCAACGTATCTGGACAATACTTCCAGATAGTACGGAATCAAGATCCCATCTCGTGGCAGAACACACTTTGCCTAACGCATGTGTATGGTGGAAGGCAAATATATCTTACCAAATTGACCAGCTGCTCACGACCTCAGCAAGCGTGTGGGCTGCAAACGAGTTCCGCATCGTTTTAGAGGATTTCGGGTGAGGACCTTCAGTATCTCCGGGGGGTACTGAAGGTCCGAAGAACAATCAAGCCTGCCAATTTGCTAAAGTAATTAGGCAATGAAACAGTGTATTCATATCAAGCCAGGTCAAGGGAGGTAATCGAAAACAGAAACAGATCTTTCTGCCTATTCATGAACTTTTTCCTTGGGCTTTCCCACCTCGACGCGTATTCATGCTTGTGGGCACGGACACAGCAGGACACGTGGTTTCGGAAGGTGCACCGATATCCCGTACTGCATAGCGCTGCCACCGAACCTGGTAGCTATTGTTGCAAACGGCTGCAGCCGCTCCCACGAAGGTGGACGAAGCCAGGCGTTGCGGCAGATTCTGGGTTAACGCTGGGACCTTGGCTCACATTCAACTTGCAGGATTCCTCGCTACGATTCAAAAGTGACCCATCGGACACGGCGCAATTCTTCAGATCGAAGGTCTGGCGTGGTTTCGTTTCGTCTGGGCCCAACGTAGAAATCATAAAGGGGTGGTGGGTGCAAGAGAAGTCCTTGACGGTATTATGGTTGCTGGGACCGGTCATGTCGCACAACATGGTCTTGCTCTGCAGTGGCGGCTGCTAACTCTACATAGTAAAATATTGATGTTGCAGATTGCCTAGGCCTCGGACGATGGTTACAGCTTGGAGTTCGCAAGATACGTTTTTGACTAAAGAAAGATGGTACTATTGGCAATTTCGATGCGATTCCCGTTCACCACAATTCTTCCTCGTCTCCATCGATATCACTCGTCCACTTCTCGCACCCTTTTCCGTCTCCCGCTCTCTCGTTACACAGAAGATGTAGCCACATGCTCCATGCTTGAATTATGGCCCTAGCCCCCACCAGAGTATTTGAAACGGCCCCATCCCCTATGCCCTTATCAGTGATGGACCACGTTGGCGGGTGGTTGTTGTTGTCGTTGTCCACATTTTCTGTCAAACTGCCGTTCAGACTACAAGGGCGAATGCACTGCCAAGGGCAAAGCAGCGGTACACATTGGACGTTAAACAGCTTCCCAGGGAAGGGGTACTCAATAACGTCGGCCTTGCCTCGATGACCCACGGTTTCTGGTCACAAGAGCAAATATAGAGGAGATATTGCAGTTATAACACCTGGCTCTGGCTCGGTCACGTTCTGGTCTATTATATTTATGTTGCTCTTGCCATCTCAACAACCCTTCTACTATTATAAATAGGGGACGCAGATGCAGACAAAGCTGCAGACTTCTGCTGAAGATCGTTTCCTCTGCAGTGCTAGGAATAAACCTCCTCGCCAGATGCTGCATCCCTTGGCTGAAGCTCGTCAGCGCTCCGTTGACAGTACTTTCTATCGCATGGCGCAATTAATTGACTAATGGTTGTTGCAGTCTATTCACCACCAAACTTGGCAGCTAAGTAATATATCCGGCTTTCCAGTGTGCAACACACTTTCGTGATGACTGCCCAGCCGCCACGCAGCGACACCATTGTATACGGTTTCCGCACAGACGTCCCCAGGAGAAGGCCTGGTATGCCTACCAAATTAGAATTGCCCTTGATCTTCGCTGTTAGCATTCTATGTCGTTCTCTGTGCTCATGCTATGTGATGATAAAGATTCATTGGAAGCAGTACTACACAGAACAGTGTCTGATGAAACACTGCTACGTAATGAAACATTTCAGGTGTTTTCAGAGACCCCGAATGGCATGCACGCTAGATTGCCAGCTCAATTTCGTTGAGTTGTCTATGGAAGAACCAGCCTTGACGAACCATACCTGCAGGTGGGGTGGGAGGATTCGATTGCAGGAGCGCCCTGCAATGTTCTTTTATTTGAGGCTGTGGTCCTATTGGCCTACAACAGGCGAAAAACGGGCTGTGCCTCTCCCATACTTGCCTATTATTGGTTGTGGTGGATGGATCCAGGCGAGATGCGGGCTCCCTGCTTGCGCTAAAGCTGCAATCAGAGCGTGCGTCAAAAGCGACGATCCTGGCACCATTTCCACGTGGAACACTTAAGCTAGCGGGTAATTTGCAACGGCAGTACTGAGTACGTGGCAGCCTTTGGGATCGATGCTTTCAAGCCTGGACCGTCCGACGTAGAGTAAGCACAGGCAAGAGACTTCAGAGCTCAACAGCTACCAATTCGAGTCAAGACGAGGTCAGCCACCTCATTAATCCTCTATCAAGCGGGTCAGGCGTTGCCTCAGAGTCGTCACACAGGCCGCAACGCTGCCGTCTTCAGCTGTGCCGAATATGACGAAATGAGGTACGTAAGATGATGATAGGCAGCAGTAGTAATGCTTTCCCAGCCTCCTTCTAGCGCAGCGCCTTATTCTTCATTTCGGTGGCTTGCACGAACGGTCGGGGGTAGAGAGGAATATAGAAACAGTGAACATGTCCAAGAACCAAGGCCAACTACTTTAGCATACAGCATTAAACCCCAGGCCAAGTATTGATCATCTGTTGGTCCAGTGTACAGAGTCAAACTCAGAGTCAGGGTCAGAAGAGACAGAAATCGGTTGAAAGGTATGCTCAGATCCCGCGCAAGTCGACCACTTATCGGTATGGTGTTGCACAACCAACCTGCATTAGTAGCGTGGACTTAACGTAGTAGCCTTCAAACCCCCGTTACATCATTGCTGCCACTGACCTTAGGTCGGTCCCCCGTTTCCCTCCTGCCCATATCGGTTTTAGAAAACGGTTGCTAATCGGGATACTCCGTAAAGGCTGGCTTGATCTCTGAAGATCTGCAGCGATACCCGTACATGCTGGCTCTACCCTCTCTGGCCTATAATGCGTCCTGGACGTCAACCGTGGCCCAACCGCAAGGCCACTCTGGCAAAGAAGACATGCTTTTTCGCATGGCATCTTCCAGGCTGCCATTCTGCGCTGATCAGACAAAGCCATGCTTTTGACAGCACCAAGCGCCATATTGGCCAGTCCCTTTACGGCTGGAACGACCCTCCTCTACAGGGAGTGTGCTCCCGCAGACCAATCAGCAAGGCTGACTGTGCACAACGTATTCCTAGGCCCTTCAGCTCGGAAATCCCACGGTACCACACAAGCGAGAGGCTTCCACTATCTAGCACGGCCAAGTATCTGCAGGATGATCATGCACAATTATGTTGAAGGCTGACATGCAACCTCTACGTGTGGCAGCGATTTCGCGTGGTTTTGAAATCATTATCCCGGCATCTATTTCTGAACCTCTAGCCTCAACAAGCAATGTACTTTCTGATGCATAAAATCACATCACCTCTCTATTATCTCTCCCCCATTCTTCATTCGATGCTCTATATCATCAAGTCGCTTGCCAGAATAATCCCCTTCGAAGCCTACTTCCCGTTGCCCGAGAAGCAAAGTCCATGCGAAACTCTGGCCTTTACACCCCAGTTCACCCTAACCTCAATTGTTTCCGAAGTACTATCATTCTGCTTTCTGTCTGTCGCCCTGAAAACCAGTGAGAGCTTGTCACACTTAGGTGGCATATATTGACTGCTCGAAACGTGATGGTCGTCCTCATTGCATGTGTGACATGTGCCAAAGCAAAGGCAAAGTGCGACAAGAAGGTGTGTGCCAATCTCAACACTGCATTTTGTTAATTTGCAATGCGTGCAAAGCTCACTCAGACCAGATACCTTGTGGCCGGTGCGTGGCCAAAAGGATTTCGTGTCGTCCCAGAGGAGATCGGCGGTTCTCAGATGGACAGACGGAATTAAGTCTGGCAGACATTGAGCAGATTGCAGCCGCTACTGCTGGGAAGTCGGCTATTCAGACACCCAATCTCAGCCGTCGTCCTAGCATTGGGACGCTGTGTCCGAGCCAGAGGGAGACCCCACAGCACAGTCCACAATCAATCCTGCAGACGAATGGCAGTATTTCCAACCCCATGAATATTCCTTGGCCTACCGCCCAGCTTCCTTCGCCGAGCAGCAAGGACCAAGAGAATGACATGGGCAATTCGTCGCCTATTTCGTCATGTTGGAGATTCAATTCTTCTTTTGAGCAGAATCCAACGCTTACCAACATTGACCCTGGTATTATCCATAAAAAGATGCCCCTTCTCGACCACTTCCTTCCAATGGCATCCGACTCGATGCAAACTGATATTGACCTTCCGAGCCTAGATCTGAGTAGTTTTCCGGAATGCTCTCTACACCTTGGAGACTCTTCATTTCCGGGAAGCTTTAACGACCTCCACCTTGGCAGTAGCACCCCAACATTAATTCCCTCGATGACCATGTCGAGCGACACGTTACCATCACTTTCCCGCGGATCATCTGCGGATGAATCGAGTGGCACGTACCGAAGGGCCGTTGAAGATCATGACCATTTTGATGACGTAGAGGAGAGCTGGCCTGCATTTCGGTGCAACCCACTGAGGAGTTCTGCATCGTGTCCCCCTACCCCAGGAATCTATCTCGATGGGCTGTTTAGTCTGCTACGGAACCAAGGGGCATGGTCGTCCTGGATTTCGAGGACACACCTAGTGACACCGATACCTGCAGGTCGAGTTGGCGTTGAGTCTTTCGACGACGTGTCACGGGCGAAACTCAGTGCAGTCGCTCAAAGCTTCTTATACCATGCCTTCGATGTTCACAGGGCTCGAAGCATGAATGGTTCACATGCCGCTTTGAGCCACTCATCAAGCTTCATGATCTTGCCACCAGCCAGGGTTCTCGGATGCTTCCTCAGTGCATATGTGCGACAATTCGAGACCTACAATGTTTGCTGCTCTGGTAGCTTACTGAAGCCTAATTGGCTTCTTTATCAGTCCGATACGAATCTGTCGAGCTTACTGGTTCTGTTGATGCTCGCATATGGAGCAGCAGCTGACTCAACAACAGAAGCTCGCTACTTTTCAAGCGGACTTATTGAGGTGTGCCGGATTTCGTGGCAGAAAGTCGTCGAGCGTGATATCAGCCTGACTAGAGATCCGACAGCTCTGCTTTCAGGGTTGCTCCTGACGACTCTGCAAGCATGGAGCGGAGACAAAACTTTCATGGAGGTGGCAATGGGCAAGCGTGATAGTTACATCAATGTGGGTGTCAATGTCTTGCATGTGGCTTGAGCGTGCGGGCTGACCGAAAGCAGATGCTGCGGCAAGCAGGTTTTTTTGAAGCACAGCCTATCGAGGCCGAAGGCCTTCGCCAGCATCAGACCATTGATGCGGCTTGGGAGCAGTGGAAGCTGGATGAGAACAAGAGCAGGTGAGTAGCTGCTGCTTATCACATTGACATCCAAACGTGTGAGTAACCATGCCTTCCAACAGACTGGTTTATGCTTGGGTGGCCTTGGACCAAGAGATGAGTCTGTTCTATGACACTGCTCCGCTCGCTTCCATCTCGGAATTGAAGACTCCTCTACCCTCGACACCTGAACTGTGGAAAGCACGATCAGCCACGGAGTGGTGGAATCGCTACGAAAGACAGCAAGGTGCAGCCTCGCCCTCGGAACCATCGTTGTGCAAGCTTTTTCGGACCTTCGTTGAGGGAGAGTGGTCTCACAATGCCAAGCTGGGCCCTACCGAGCTTCGCCTTCTTCTCCATCCTCTGCAGGGCATCATCAGCCATCTCCGGCAGTTCTTAAGATGCTTTAACGATGACGACGTGCATGTGAAGCCATCCAGGATGAAGACCAAATCTGTTACACTTGCCAGGCAAGAAGAGGTCAAGGAACTTCTGCGAAACTGGTACCAGCTTGCCTGTAACTCCATGGAAACCTCCCCACTCATGTGCGCCAATCTTATCAATTTCCACCTTATTAGTCTAAATGTACTACTCGATTTTCCAGAGCTCGAACGGGCCGCCCGGGGAAATCCGTGTGACGATGCAACATTGCTGCTGTCGTGCATCAGGCTAATACATCCAGACGAGATTGAAGAGATCCTAATGCATTGCGGGCAAGTTTTGAAGAACATTCAAGCCATCTCGATGGACTTTAGGCCGCATTGGTGGCCAGGCGCTCACTACCGCGTGGCGCTTATAGCTTGGGCAGTCAGTATGACCCAGAGACGGTTTCAAAAAGGCTCGCACGATCAGCCCGGAACAGAGCAAGACCTGGTGGCGATCGATGCTCTTGCTCCCGATCATCCTTCCATTTCGCGCTTTCTCAAGCGACAGAGTGGCGTGGCAGCTTTTTCGAATGCGGATGGGTCGCTGGTATCACTTTCATCTCCAAGAAAAGTGCTGGCATATTTTTCTACTTCACTTGAGGATGATTCATCTATGCGCTTCACGACCGGGACGCGAAACAAACTGAGACGACTCGCAGCGCGGTGGGAATCTGTCATGAGTTGAAAAGTGGACGTCGCGTTCTTTAATCACCACTGAAAGGACCACGAGGGGTTCAGATGATGTTTCCAACAACGACTACCAGCAGAAGATACCTAAAACCTTTTGAGACGTAAGATGGATGGTGGATAGCAATGTGTGTCCGTGGCGATTGGTGTCAAGGAGTTTGAGCCTTCGCGTGTCATACTCATAGATCTCACGACCGACATTGATAAATGATGATTCTGAAGGTTCATCGGCGTTGGCCTATCTGCTTTCTTTAGATTGGAATACCCCTTGCACAAGCGCTTCGCTCGGGTACCAAAAATATGATAGCGTGCCTATCGTCCTCTGAGCGACTACTCTTATTCTACATGGCTAGCAGTCTTTCCTGTATGGACAATGATCGTAGTCGATGAAGATGAGCTTATCGCGACTGAGGTCTGGTTTGGCTTCTCTTAGATCCCAGTACGGGGCCTTGGCGCCTGCGGAGCTATTTCACCCGAACTTTGCCTTCAGATCTCCAGGCATTAGAAGCGCCATAGAATCCACGCTTGGAGCTGATAGCGCACCACACCCACCTAGCAAAGCTACGTAGTAGAGTGGCCTAGGGTTGGATTATGGAGACGGCGTAACTGTACTCCGGGGATAGACGACTAGTTAGGTTACGGCTAGCTGAAGCTCGGGAATGGAGGTCACCTTCAAAACCGGCTGCTACTGTTGGTCTTGGTGCTGTTAGTCTTATAAACGATACAGCCAATCATTGTTTCAGTCGTGATCTCCAACCCTCTAGACTCCCTAGCCGGGGGGGGGATTTTAATGTGGTTACACCTTGGGTCCTTCGGCCCATGCGATACGCAGTACGCTCTGCATTCGATGATGCCATCTAGTTCCCACTAAAAGATCCTACAACCAGTAACCTGTACCACTTACCCCGTATGTCTTTCTGAAACCGAAGGCTTGACGGTAAAGGTGGCGGAGGTCGATTTCAAGCACATCACCGGCTTCCTTAATGTAGAGCTTGCGATCATGGAGGCTATGGTCGATGTCTTCCAAGCCAGACCAAGATCATCCCTTCGCTTCCCAGTCTGAAATTTATCCTCCTGGGAGCATGGGGACACCATGCTATCTGCTTCTACTATAGTATCTTGGCGTCATTTCACTACTAAGGGATCGGGTTGGGTGGCTGAGAAGCAGATGGAATAGGTTTCGGACGAGCTAAACTCACCGTAACTTCCTCGTAACTTCCTCGGATCCTTCTCGCCATGTGCATTATTCGCCTTGGTGGAGGGTCGTGTGCCAAACGGATATCGTCACACACGCCAACCCAACCCCAGTAATGAGGTACCCGTACACAACTACCGGGACAGAGTTGATCCATCCGCTTGTCTTAGTGGGTCAGTCTAGTTCTCTGGCTGCCGGCGCTAGCTTAAGAAGCCGGTTAAAAAATCCAGAGAGAGTTCCCGCTATGCGGTTGGACCGCCCCTAAGGCTTTAGTTGCCGTCGTTGGTCGGAGCTAAAGGAGAGATCTGAAACTTCATTTGAATTGATCCGCCCACATGGCGCAGCACGGGTCGCTTCCGTTTCCATGGCCAATATGATGTGCAGGGCCACGTCTCTGTTGCGGATTCCTGTTTGCGCTTTTTGGCCCCCTGCCACGTCGTCGTCCAAGAACACGGTGCATCTAATAAGAATACGTCGCGAGAGGTGTATGGAATGCAGCCATGTGGCCATTGTTGCATCGATTAGAGTGGCCCCCCTTTTGTGGGGTGAGGCTGACGTCGTTGACAATCCTCCGGATCCTCGTGGTGAGGGCCGATCATCTCAAGTCGGTGCTCGAGCATCGTGTACACATCGATCCTGAAGGCACAGCTGAGGCGCTGGATGGATTCAATCTGCTTTGGCATACAAGGAAGCAGGTCTGGATCAAGCCCAACAGCAACCAACGCGGCACTTGATGCTTAGAGATGGGGTCAAGAGCAATCCCCACAGATGCCGGTGGCCCTCTGTCGTCCATGTCTGACAACGAAACGGTAACTTAAGGCTGACTCTTAATTTAGCACGTTCTAGCTAAAGAGTGTATGACGCAGGTGAGACGTGCTGACAAAACCTCTCACAGTGTATCCATTTGAAGCCAAATAGCCCAAATCAAAACACCTGACAAATAAATTAAATCCGTGCATTCGGAAATTTAACAAATAAAAGTCTTGGCGGACTCGGTTTCTGAGATGAAAATCCTTCAGAGACCTCCTAACAAAACATTGCTTATTGACAAATGAGTCGAGTCAAAACAAATCAAACTCAGGGATTAAATGGGCTAATCAAATGGGGGTCATGATTTGGGTTACTTGATTTGATGGATACATTGAGCAGTTGGCACTTGCCGATGGGATAACTCTGGTCTCTTTGGATGGTGTACTAGAAACCTTAGCCCTACATGTGCTAAAGCTACAGGAGCGTCAGTAATCAGCCTCGCAAAGTCTGGTCGCTAATCCAGCAGGCAATGTCCATGGCACAATTGACACATCTGCCAAAAGCTGGCTTCAACTAGGAGACAGCTGAAACATTCCGCTGACGAAGGTTTATGAGAGTAATTTTTTTTTAAAAGATGGACACCTTCATGAGTGCTGTGTTTGCCTTAGCCGCAGACAATAGCTTGAACGAGAAGTTGTCCAAACAGAATCTATACGTTGCCCATCGACGTGACAACCCGGATGCTTGCATTCAGGTGTGCTGCCTTCGTAGCTCATGACCGCAACACTTCAACATCAGAGGCGGAAGCCTGCAACAAACTTGAACCAGCGGGCCTTGGTCAATATCGCAAGTATGCTATCGTGCGGTTTGTGGGACTTGGGGATGTGTTCTATTGTTTCCAACGACTTCCAAGCGTCTCATGAGCATCTCTTGACGCGCTCTGGTCCTACCAGGTGCGGCGCGGTGAGGGAGAGGACGCAAACAGCCACCCTACCAACCGCCAAAAGGACAGCGCGGATGGGTTGGGGCTTCGAACTATATCTGGTTCATGTATCCTTCCTGACGAGGTGCGGTGCTGCGAGTTTGTAACCCTCCCCCCTTTTTTCGGCCTAGGGCTACCGAAAGTAGAGTGGTTGGTTGGTTGATTGGAATCTAGTATAGCGCTGTGGTGTTGGGATCTGGTTTTGGTATTAGCATTTAGTGCTCGGTAGGGTACGCTGTTCGCTAGGCTGGTAGGATGGCAGCAGCAGTGGCAATAACAATGGGATTCACGCCGCTCAGTCCCAACCAGTAGGATTATTAGGAAAGGAAAGGGGGGAATAAACTGGGATGAACACGCCGTCTGTGTCGCTGAAAGAAAAAAGAAAAGAAAAGGAGACATCATGGCTAGCCGAGGGAGGAGGAGCAAGTTTTGCGGGAATTTTCGTCGGAGATGACTCATACGCGGGACCGTTGTGATTGCACTGGTGACGGGGGTTCGTGATGCTGATTTTGGCGCAGGAAGGACCCAGCGGTGGAGGTGGAGAACGTAGGAGCTTGGAAGTAGACCTATAGAGTAAATAAAAGTGGCTGGGGGAAAATAAGGTTGGGGCCTTGTGAAACATAGGAAGAAAGTTAAATGAATTCTTATACGGTGGTTACTAGTAATTCGCCCTCATCTTTCCCAGATTAGAAGTCACGATGAGGGTTAGCATGGGTTGTGATAGTTGGGGAAGGCCTTAAACGTTTTGAAGGCTGCTATACTATGCGACGAGGAGACAGCAGATATAACCGGTGGTAATGGCGAATATTCCCGAAAGGAAGGTCTAAGTCGGGAGTTCTCCGCCGGTGGTATGGGAGTTGCGCCGATGAGTTTGTGATTAAGAAGAAGCAGAAGAGACATCAGCCCCAAAATTTAAAAGGGTATTCATCAAATCTCAAACGAGGCAAATCGAGGCACTGATTTGCTTTGCTTCACTGATTTGTCAAATCGAGTCAAATCCTAGTAAGCAATATATTCCTAGGGATTTACCACGGATTCTCATCAGAATCCAGTGCCCGCCAAGACTATTATTATTCCACTGAAGTTGAACTGAATATTCCCGCCAAGACTTCAGTTTGACTAATCGTCAAATCCACGGAGGCTGACTTGCTTCGACGAAGGCACCGATTTGATTTGATTTGCCAAGCATTTGATTTGATCGGGTTGACTAATTTGATTTGATGGACACACTGAAGTCTGCTGCTGCAGCTGCAGCAAAATACAGAAGCAGCACTCACAGATAAGGCTTTTATAAAGCCTGAACGAGAACAGTAGCAGATCCAATAGAGCGTAACCTATCATCACCATCCTCAGGGTTGAAAGAAAGGAATACAAGGCCAAGGCCATCATAGAAAGAGCTACAATGTAAAAGAGTCGTCGAAATCTCCTGCTTTGCAACCAGAGCAGCCAGCGAAAAATTAGACCCCTACACTGCCTCTGCAAAGGACTCTTAATCTCAAGAGTAATGTACCTTCTCGCAGCTTGAAGGATGAAAGAACATCAAAATCCAAGGGAAAGTTGACCCTCCCCGTCCTCATCTCCAGACTATGGATGGCCCACTAAGAAAATTTAGATTTGCCACATTAGGAAATTGCCCTATTCTGGCCTGATTTGCTCGAACAAGCGAGTACGAAGTTGCAAGTGGGGTAAACAACAGATGCCGGCCAAAAGGAGTTAAGGAAAACGGGTGATTACCAGGTAGGAAAGCAGCCTTGTGGCGTGCCGGTCTTATCAAACTTCTGCAACTCCGCCTACTTACTAGTATTCTAGTACTCAAACCCTTGAAATTACAGTTATGGTGCATGTCCGGTCCTGTTGGGTATCAGGAGCTCAGTAGCCGATGTGAGACCGTAAGGAGGAGGAAGAGCTTCTTTTCAGGCACAGGGTACGAGCATGGATTGCGGCAAAACGATAAAATGGCAAGGTCACGAAGGGTGACCCCTTAAGCGTTTGGCAAAGTGATGACATGATGCAGATAAGGGGAGGGAAGCATAAAGGACTGTGCATACGGCCTTATTTCAAGCGCTAAGAAATGGCATGATAACATTTGCATTACTTCGTTGATCTGCTGGGAATTCGGGAGCTATCGGATGCAGGTGTTGGCCTTACGGGGATTACGTAGTACGGTACTTTCGACAAAGATCCACACTGATCTCCGCTACCCCTTTGGATGGGGTAAGGCTCCTAGATCGTGACGGAGGTGGAGACTAAAAGTGTTGGGACAGACGCCAGAACCAGGCCGCGAGGTTTGGTCTGAATAAAGTTATTTAGCGTTGGGTGGAATTCCCTTCTCGTACGCAGCAAGGGGGAGGAGAGTAGAACATCACCCACGTTTCTTGCCCAAGTTGCACCACATTAAACACATCAACACAGCATTGGGCTAGCTAAACCTTGAGCATTTAGATATCGTATATCCGATTCACCCCAACCGTTGCGATCACTGTTCCAAGTTCTAACCATCACTCTCCAGCGCATCCGAGCCGTCTAACAGTGGCTAGCCAATTTGAAATTTCGTTGCTGGAACAATCTAGTCATTTCGAGAAGATCATTCTCCAGACTCTTAGGTAGACTTTGAAATACCTCCACTGACGTCTCATTCTTGACTCTATAACAAAGGTCACCGAACCGACCAAGTAAAGGTTGTAATTTCTGCACTTCTGGCTTGAGTATGTTTAGCTTCAACCTTTGTTCGGCTCCCACGTCGACGGGAAAAGTCCTTGGCATCAATTGCGTGGTAGGAGTGCTCTCTTATTGAGCGCTTATGCTCGGATCTGCAGCCTGGCAGTAGGCCAGGACCTTGGTCAGTAGCGTTTATAGAAGCATGGCCAGACTCTCATCGCGGCTCGAGAGAAGCAGCCCATGCAGTTCAGCGTACTGGAACATTGATACTTTGCCCAGGAATTCATGGTCATGATCATGTCGGATGGTGCTGACGAGTTCCACAAAGTTAAAGGTTTGTAGAGCATATTCAGAGTCTCCAAGCACTGAGACAAGCATTCGCATTGCAAAGAGTCAGATGGGCCATGAATGATTCAAGGGAAAAAGCATTTTGCCTTTTCCCGTCAAGTGTTTCTTTAGCAGAACTTGATGGCGTGTAGAGTCTAGGAGTTGGTGATACAGAGGGGTCGAGGGCAGGCATGTTGAGCTTAGTGCCGAACAAATCTCGTGAAAGATTAATATCGGGTTGCGTAAATAGAGTCTGTGTAGATTCTGAGGAGGCGAATCAAATAAGGGGAGAGAATGTGATCGGATGAAGAGTGCCTAATCCGGTGAAGTCTGGTATTATGAACGTGCTGAAGCTAGGAAGGGTTTTGGAGCATATCGAGATTATCCGAGGAGATGATCCAGTCCGGTAGAGACGCACAATCCGTAGAACCTCTTTGACTACGTGTAGGAGAGTTTTGTGAGGTTTGTCATCCGGTCATGGCCTTCGTTTTACCGGGTCTTCGTGAGGGCAGATACATGCACTGAAAGCCTCGGGTGACGCATCGCTCGCACTCAGACTTCGTTATCGAGCATTTGATTTTCGGTTTGTAGCAGTTATCGCAGGAGCCCCTCATTCCCTCAGTCACAGAACGAGATGGGAGCGGATCAGGTTCAGCAGAATCGCTGGAAGGACCTGGCATTGCGGATGGTAATGTTGAGTCCGAGCTCATGGCACTAGGGACTTTAGTTATCTTCATCGAGTAGGCAGAGTAGGTATCGTGTTGAGGTTGACTAGAGCTCATAATTGATCAGAGCCCTTTTGTTGGCTTGAAAGGGAAGATCGAGCAGGCGGCTCTGCAAGTCTTGAGGATAGAGGAATACTTGTTGAAAGAAAGGTTGACCGATATGGTTTCAACATAGCACAGAACATGTTCCCACGCAGACTACCTCCACGATCCTAAGCGTGGTCAAGCCGCTCTGCTTGCCGAGTCCACCCGTTATCATTTCGTTTTATAGTGACAGCCGAAACGCAGCGGATATGCGGCGAGTCGGGTTTAGCTATGTCAGCGCCCCACGTGCCAACTCAACCAACGTTAAAATAAGCTTGAGGAAATTAAGCTTGGTACTTTGTAGTCATGTCCGACCATTGGGGTACAGAACCCGACGCTCCGGTCGTGACAGAAAACGCTTCAGGCTTCATATCCAAGAGTAATGTTGTGTCTAGCAAAATCTCGCCACCAACGTAATCCGGTACAACTTGCGCTGCCCTTCCTGGTAGAAGGCCATGTTATCCTTGAGCGGAGATGGATAACGGAGAATATATTGAACTTGGATCGGACTGAAACAACAAACTGTGTGCAGCGCGCTACCTTTACTCCATTGATTTTGATCATTCTCAACGCTCACAAGGCTGGCTTGATTAAGCCATGTAACATTGCTGATTGGTAGAAACGTCCCCAAAACCGGAAATCTGTGGCTGTAGAAATATCGTAGTACGAGTCCATCTCATAGGAGTACTGTTACACCTGAATTGTCATAGGCAAAGCTTGAGAGAAAGGTCAAACTTACTTGTACGTAGCAGCCAGAGTTCCCTGCATGAGTTCCCGGATTTCCAATCTAGAATATACCATTCCCTCCTTTAAAGGCAACCAAGAAAAGATGGGCAGCCTCTACTCGGCCCATCCGGGTCAAATCTGGTTCCTGGCAGGTGCATTGCTGTAAACCAACATGAAGTCGATGGTCGCTGTTGGGTAGTCGGGTCATCCAAGAGCGCTGAAGGGCAGATTGTTTGGGCATCAAAGTTGAGAGATGCAGTCAAACAAACACCTTAGGTATTTGGTATCCATCATGGGATTGTTCCGCATGACGGGTTATGAACACCTTGTCCAAGGTTCGGTTGATCTTAGCACTACACCCTCATGGTTCGGATGTCGAGCGAATCTAGTCATTGTGTGGTTTAGAACACACAATATCGTTGACGGCAAGTTCTAGTGTGTGCCCAAAAAAGGTTTTCGCTGCATATGCACCGTACTGCCGTGAAATGACCCCAATTATCATTGATCTTTACCCGCTGCTCTAGTTAGAATGCTTCTGGGGTTGCGACCACCAGGGTATGGTTCATTTGATTCATTTGTCAAACGAGGCAAATCATGGTAAGCAATAATTTTGTTAGGATAACTGTCGAGAATTTCCATCTCGCAAAAGGAGTCCGCCAAGACTTTTTATTTTTTCAACAAAAATATGCCAAAATATACAACTTTTCTGCCAAGACCCAATTTGATTAATCTGACAAACGCGATTTGATTTGATTTTGATTTGACTAATTTGATGTGACTGGATACACTGGCGACCACACTTTGATTGGTCGAACATCACGTGATACTACTTGGCAATGGATTTATGAGCCACTAATAATTAGTGTCATTTTATGGCAGGGCGATGAATACTTGTAATATCTAATCGTACGTCTTAGTTGAAGACTTTGATGGAAATACTTATTGCTGGATTGATTTGTAAGTTGTTGTGGCTCGGTAGCCTGCAACTGAATTCAATGATATCAGCTCTTTCGCTGGATATGGAAAACCGCGACTAGTGTACCACTGCAGGACATTCGCTGCGGAAAAGCTTCGCAAAAACAACCTGTGAATGGGGATAATGCCAACTCCTTTGCCATCATGATACTAACGCTATGCTGCTTCCTATACCAGTTTCTCCTGTCCGCCATCTTGCCGCCTCAGATAGCATGCCCCCCATGCTCAATACCAAGTTCCTGCATAACGTTCCCGGCGGCAGCAAGTCCCGTTGGTCCTGCATCCAGATAGACGGCACCAATGACCGCCTCAACAGTGGTGGCCATCATCTTGGACGAAGCCTGTTTCTGCCCGTTCGGAAGCTCTATGCACTTCACAAGATCGCTACTCGTTCCCACCCTTCCCAACATTGCATTGGACACGACAGACTGCCGGATGTTGTCCCAGGTTCCTATGCAACGAAACGATCAGCTCCAAACGTCATGTACTGGCCGAGATACTGGAAAAGGGTGCAAAACCTACCTTCCAGCGCACCACTATCGTACCAATCTTTGGAGAGTATCAGATCAAGAACGAAGTCGCCAACGATGGCCAACCGTTTGTTGCCATTCGGAATTGATCGTGAACCAGCGCTTCTCACGCCACTTCCAGCCATCTGGAGCGCTTCCCAGCAGAGGTCGCGATCTTTGAACTGGTATTTAAGGATCTCTTGGCAGTGGTCCACTTTGGGGAGCATGCTAGGGTGATGCATGTTGAAGGTGTTGTGCTGTGTTGAAGTTGATTGAAATATGGGTGTGATGGGAGGAGGAGTTTAACGTTTGGGAAGAACAGGCAGAACTACTCCCTGGAGTGATGGATAAAAAGAGAAGAGAGAGGAAAGGAAGGAAACGTTGTCGATACTTAAATCAATCAAAATAGCGCCGCAACATGGTGCGTTAGAAAGAACTGGTACCGTCCTAAAATCTGCCTGCAGTCTGCCTGCAGTCTGCCTGCATAAACGGCAATAGGACTAAGCATCACAAGAGCCTTCTCGAACCGTTAGAAATGCTATATGCAAACACCGTAATACAAGCACAATCTTCAGCCCATTTTGTGCCGCTGTCAAATCCAAGACAGCAACGGTTATAACGTCAGGTACGGAAAGGAATAATGAAACACCCGAGCCGGCAGCTGTGGGAACATAGAGAGCTAAGCCTGATACGAAAGGCAGATCCGGAGAGACGTGCCGCACACACGGCATAATTGTGGCGCAGCCATCACAAACCTCCCAAGAGCTCCGAAAATGCGCCTTCGGCTTCAAGTTGCCCATTGAGTTGTGCAACCTTCCAGTTTTACAGAATTTGGCGGCGATACTTCTCCGAGTGAGGCTTCAAACTGAAGGTGAACGGGTTCGGCTTGATGATGAGGTAGGAATTGTACTCATTCGACGGAATATCAATCTGTCTTCCAAGTTCATCGCTTGCCTGTGTGAAGTTGAAGCCCTAGGCCATGCCACCGCAAGCCTCAAGCACAACATCCGCTGTCAAGCTTTGCCCAATGCACGTTCGTCGACCGCAGCCGAACGAAGTATGATTGATGGTGATAGGTTAAGATTTGAGTGGCTCTTTATAAATCGGCCATCCGGGTTGGAACCATCTTTCGGGCCTGAGGTTAGCGGCATTTGGATCACTTCCTTCGTCGCGGCAGAAAGCCCTACATAGCAGTGTCAGTCATGGTAGAAAGCTACGGGCAGCCTTCCAAATCATTCAAGCGGGGTGACAAAAGAACCCCTAGGCAGGAAACAGCGGTCGTAAATATCGTCATGCTCTAGCTCGTGACCGACATCTGCGGAACATTAGATAAAGGATGCCTCTACTATAGACATATAATGTTTACTCGTAAGTACAGGTGGCCTCCATCCCAGACATTCCTTGATGACCGATCGCAGAATGGGCAATCTTGTTGCTTCAGTTGCTTCTGGCATGCGACCGTCGATTTTGGTCTCGAATTCTATGTAAACTCGAGCAAGCCACTGAGGGTGGTGGAGCATTACTAGAACAAATGTATGCAAGGGTGATCCCATAGGGAAGACCCCAGCAACTCCAATCATCTCCACGAGGAACGCACCTTCACAATCACCCATACCTGAGGACTTTTGCTGCTTCCCGAGGAATGACCGCATAGATGATGGGTCATTATGTCTCTTGTCGAAAATATCTCGACGACTGTTGCTTTGGAGAGCGACGAATCATTTTGCCTTCCGAGCACGTCTTTTGGCTTCTTTTGCCACCCTAGATATCCAATCTGGGAGTAGAAGGAGAGGAGTGAGTGCGTTTGTCAATGGACCAGCTGGTGACATTTGGTGTAACAGCGCCCATGCGTCGTCCAGCGAATCTTCCGCAGGGGCAGTGGAGCACCAGAGCAGTTTGACCAGTTGTTGGGGTCCTTCAACATGCTGGTAGCATTCTCTTTGTCTCAATGGACGGGTATTGATGATACTCCTCGTTGAAAGACTCAACGATGAGGTCATGTGCGTGTTCTGTTGATTCTTCCACGTGTCTGTAAGTAGAGTCAGTGGCATTCCCTCGATCGCGTTCTTCGAGATGCAGTCAGATTGCTTACTATTCCTGCCCATGAATGCAGGATACTCTCCTGTTCCAGTACCACTTTTCGAATCATATAGATGGAACACCTGGCCGATCTGAGTGGATAGCACCACATTGTCACAACAGCTCATGCGCAATATGCTCCTTGGTCACAGTTATGATTATCTTTCCCATTGCTCTGCTTTGATAGATCGAACTATACTGCTTAGCCCACGCGTACATGCCATACCAGGCATAATATCGTGCAGGGTGTCCATTTGAATCAAATTGAGTCAAATAAACCAGGTCAAATGCTTAGCAATTGACCTAAATCTGTACTTTCCTTAAAACCAAATCAAGACTTTGAAATTTAACAGATCCGTGAAAGTGAAGTTTTGGCGGAAAGGTCTTTTATTTTGAAATTTTAGGGTTAATTTTGATGAATAAATAAAAGTCTTGGCAGACTCCTCTTGCGAATTGAATTTGCAAAAAAAGACATATCCTCGCAACAAACTATTACTTAGTGACATTTGACTCAAATTGACCCCTGGGATTAGATAAGTAAATTAAATGGGTGTCATGATTATGTTTAGTTGATTTGATGGATAGAACGCGGCTGATGTACCTTTTATGTCCCGAGAATACAAGAGTCTCCCGGGGACCAAACTGAAATTTGCAATTTGTCTTGAGATATCATCAGATACCAGAATTTCAAGCTAATCTATGGCCGCGTTGCTCTCTTCGTATGTTTCACTAATCCAAACATCAGCTGAGGCTTTGCGACACCGTGGTGGACTCATCTGCGAGAGCTGCAAAGAGATTATCTGGACATCTGAGATTCTCGTGATGAGTGCGTCTAGGAAATTTCCAGGAACAGCTTGTACGATACCTATGCGAAAACCGAGGGCAAGGTGATGCGTGAAATTGTTATTGCAGATGGAACGATGCTCAAGGACTTGAACTATGTTGAACTTAGCTCCGCAGACTATTAAAGTACATTAGCACAGGCACTCAGTCATCTCAACCATGATTCCCATACATGATCAGGGCGTATAACGGTCTCTCCTTTTTAAGGTTGGTTTTCTTCATTCATATTATAGCACACCCGAACAGATATGAAAGTGCCTCCCGCTCATTGAGCCTTCCCACTCGAGCCGATCACATCCATCATCCACTCCAGGCGCTCCTGAATCAATTGCGTTCCCTGCTCCATCAATTCAGTCAAAGGCACCTTGCCAGCGTTTTCCTTGACATATTGATTGTATCGCCACAGCACAAGGTCGTTCACGTTTAGCCTGGTCATGCCATGTTGGACACAGGTACGTAGAATGTCCTCGGTAAACTCATTCGTTCCATGCATCACAAGCTGCACTTTGCCCTGGCTCGCCTTGCGTACACTGTCAAGTCTAGGACGCGTCAACCGCCCAATGTACTGATGTAAAGGGATGCGAGCACGCTAACCTCGGCAAATCCAATTTGATGTTTTCGATTCCGCCATATTTTCCGTGCACATTCCCAAACGCTGGCGCCAGAAAATCAATGCCCGTATCAATGAACTGCATGGCTTCCTCTGGTGTCGTCAATATGCCTTCCAAGTCTGCTGTATCCTTGACACCGTCTTCTCCACCATTGATCCTACCGGGCTCCGCTTCAGTCGCAATGCCCTGCTCATGGCAATGTTGAACCAGCTCAGCAGTCCGCTGTAGGTTTTCCTCCTTCCCGTAATGCGACATATCTACCATGATTGAGTCAAAGGGCATGCTAGCTGCGCGTTTGATGCTGGCCTCATCTTGTGCATGGTCCAGGTGTAGAGAAATGGGGACAGATGCTGAATTGCACGCATCAGCTGCAAGATTGACGAGAAGGCCATTGGCGTAGGTCATCGCCCATGGAAATAGAAGGATTTGAGCAGGTGAGCGCCTGCGCTCCGCCGCTCGAACCACTGCAACGATGGTCTCCAAATTGTACTGTGAAGACAGTTTTAGGGATCTGGATCAAGTGAAACAAACAAGACCACTACCGACACAACTCCTGGCACTCCATAACCACCTTGTTCCGCAGCTTTCAGAATATGTATGCTCTTGTTATTGGCTAAGTTGTTTACCATGGTTGCATAGGAGCCGGGCTAACTGCGGAAAGATAGTCCGATTTGAGCCCGAGTGGTCAGAAGAGCACGTTCAGCGGCGAATGCAACTGTGAAGAAGAAATATTTGCTCACCAGTTCAGGGGATTAGATGGTTTTCGCAGGGTCAAAAATCATCCCCATGCGGGGAAGCTGGGAAGGGCCGAAGGGCTCATTTAGAAAACCGGGGTCAATCTTGGCAACGGTAGCCGCTGACTTTGAAGTAAGCTTTGGTGTTGGGCAGAAGCAGATTCATATTATTATTATTTTTTGGCAAAAAGTGACGGTCCTCCGGTCCGATTCGAATCGTGAGACAGGGCACAGTTCCTCTTTTTCAGCATCTAGGCTAGAGGCCATGTGCTGGATAGACTCAGCAATGGCACCCTTGGTGTCATGAAGATCATTTTCAAATTATTGTATCTCTGGATACATCTGACCAGAAGAAGCACATCATCATGGGGAGACGGATTGTAGAGCGGTCGATACCCCGTCACAGGGCCTGCAGGATAGAGCAGTGAGGGGATGAAACTAAATGAGATCAATTCCTATTAGCACTCTGATGGTTTAGTCGTTTTGCTCCTCCTTCGAGACCCACTTGGACTGCCGGTCGTCAATATCTCGAGCCATATGAAGCCGGTTCCGTCCCGCTGCCGGGCGGTGTGGGGTAAATATCCTAGATATCCTCGGATCACACCATGGGGACCATGATCTCTTCAAGTCGACCTGTCTTTTGGCACGAGTCATGCACACGCCACCAAACCATGAAGCTCCATCGTGAAGTATATAGGGCGTGGAGGTCACCTTTGGCAGACAGCCATCCAGAGCATTGCAGATTATTGTCACGGGTTCCTCCTTCGCCAAATCAGCCAGATTTTCAAGGCCTAATCACAGTCCAAGATGCATTTTCTTATTACAGGAGCAGCCGGCTTTATTGGCCAACTGGTGGCACAAACCATCCTGAATGAAGAGCAATATACCGTACTGCTGACGGATGTGATTGATCCACCAATCCCAGAAGGCGTTAAATATCCCCAAAACGCCAAGATATTGAGAGCAGACCTTTGTTCGGCTGCTGAGTCGGTCGTTGAGAAGAACTTGGATGCTGTGTACATCTTTCACGGCATTATGTCTTCGGGGTCAGAGGAAAACTTCGAGCTGGGTATGCGTGTCAACGTGGAAGCCACACGCAGCTTGCTAGAGACTCTGAGAAAAATCTGTCCAGGAGTACGTGTGATTTATGCATCGAGTCAAGCAGTCTATGGCCGACCAGTTCCAGATATTGTGGATGAATCGATTAGGCCAACCCCAGAGTCGTCGTATGGTGCCGAGAAGTTGATCTGCGAGACCCTGGTGAATGATTACACAAGGCGAGGATTCATTGATGGCTTTAGTCTTCGGTTCCCAACCGTTTCCATTCGGCCAGGCAAGCCGACAGCTGCTGCGTCCTCATTCCTGTCCGGTATGATCAGAGAACCGCTCAAAGGTCAGGAATCGGTCATTCCTCTGCAAGATCGGTCCTTCACTTCATGGGTCTGTTCACCAAGGACGTTGGCTGGCAATTTGATGCACGTGTTGACTGTACCATCACTGAGCTTACCGTTACATGATCGACCAATCAACATGCCAGGGACAGGCGTGACCATCCAGGAGATGATAGATGCTTTGGAAAAGGTTGGTGGAAAGGACAAGTTGAAGCTGATCAAAGAGATCACAGATCCGGCGCAGGAAAAGATCTTGCGGTCTTGGGCAAACAATTTCGATAACTCGAAAGCGTACAAAATGGGGTTTCAGCAGGATCCTGGATTCGAGCAAGCAGTGATAGATTACAAGGAGTCCTTGAGATGATCAACAATGATCTCATATGAGACACTGCGTTACCTGAGAGAGTTCAGGTTCATCCAAAGGCATGACCTTGACTGTAGGATGAGCTCTTGATGTCTGGGATATGTCTTCCTGGCAATACAAACGCTGTTCTGGGTATCTTGTTGCAAACTGTGCCATTGCTACATGGCTGAGACGCCATCGCTAATGCACAGAAAACCCACCGTAACTCCATGACTTGTTCAGGGGCCTTCGTAAGATCAATCCTTCCTATGTGCTGAACACATCATGCCAACATGCAGTTCTCTGATCCATTCAAGCCTCCTGCTGAGCTACTGTGCCTGGAGCTTGAATTTGCGCCTCGGCACCACCACTGCCGATGCCCCAAGCGACCTCGTCAACCAGATCAGCCGCCTCATCTTCTGCAATCTGCTCGTTGTAACGAATACCAAATGGTCTAGCCTCAGGACGATCTTTAGGAACACCATGCCAAAACGGCTCGTCAAATCTGACCGCACATGCACCACCTTGGTAGGTAGAGATAGCAGGATAGTAACCAAGCGTACCATCGTCGTAAGGTTCTTTGATCTGCTTCTTAGCCCCACTTACGTCAATGTAGCTGCAAGGGGGGAGGAAAGCAAGCAGGTGTTCGAATACAACGCCCTGGTATTCACCATTAAGCCACATTTCGATCTTTGAGCCAGGAAGGGTACGGAAGTAAGGAACTTCACAGTTAGGATGAATATCATTGGTCATGTCCCAAGGTTTGGCAGTCTCAGGATTGATCGTGGCTTTCTTACTTGTCTCGATCGGAACGGCACTCATGTCGTAGATATTTGGTGAATACTCGCTGGACTCATGGTAGATGTTGCCCTTGTAGTAGACAGGATAGCGATCGCGAATGATGTCAAGATTTGCTGGTGTGGTAGGATCCGGCTTCGCGGTCTCCTCTTCAGCAACCTGAACAGCCTTCTTCTTTCCCTTGCCCTTGGATGCGGATTTGCTGGCTTTTTTGAACTGTTTAGGACCGACCTTAAGTTGAGGCGCATCGGTCGCGTGATCAAAGGTACCTTTTGCAACTTTCTGGTGAATATCGAGGGGAGGAAGGGTGATCATAAGACCAACCACGTCGCCATCTTTGAGGTGTCCTGGATTCTTCGGTTTAACCATCCAGTACTGAGACTGAAAACTTCCATTGCCATACCTGCTGGCAGCCGCGGCAGTCCTGACACCATAGCTGTAACGATTGGAGCCAAGAGACTGACCATAGTGATGTTCGCGACGGGCAAAACCAATGGTCAGACTCCCTCGACCTGTATCAGTCATGGTCTTGGTGCGGTTTTGTGTAACTGCAAGCGGCTCGGTACTCAGTTCTTTGATTGGAGCAGTTGAGATAATTTTGGTTTCATAGTAGAGTGTACCCTCGCGTGCAAAGACATTGGCTTTGGTGGTAAAGTGACCGCTCTCGCCGTTCATTGCCAACATGTCCTTGCCAAATAGGTGAAGCAGCTTGTCCTGGCACTGAGGATGCTCTTCGTCGCTGAGACGTGCGTGATAGGGAGGGGCTTCGACATTGTGGAAAAGACCAGTGCTTTGGTCACGAATTGCGCGGCAGTAGTGGTGTTTGTCCTTGGACTCCAGACTATAGTCAAGTCAGAACCAGGTGAGAATGCATTGATGCAGTGTTGGGCACCCACTGTGGACCAAGTCTGTAGAAATCGAATTTCTCACCTGTCTTTTCGTTGATCTTCGTGTGGTGGAATGTCTTTGGGATCTCTTTTGGTTTCTCAAACCATTTTGGATCCGGTTCAGGAAGCTTGTACTTGGGTGGAACAAGCTGACCAGAGATAGGCTCGTCTTTCTTCACGGAAGTGTCTTTGACCTTCTCAGTCGGCTTCTTCTCCCGCTGACCTCGACCAGAGGACAGATCCATGCCAGCCACAACTTCAGGTCTGGAAAGATAATGTGCACATGCGGCCGGATTTCACTGAGAACCATGCGACTAACAAGAGCGGAGCGGGTAGAGCCGGAGCTAGTCAGCATACTACTACATTGTTACATACTACGTACTTACTAAGTACGTAGGACTATGTGGTCATGGCATCGGGTTGCAGGTACCATGTCCGTCGCCAGTGTAATCCACACTTTGCTCACCGGCGAACCAGCTGAAGTTCATTCCCACTGCCAATGGAAAACTCGAAAGCCAGGGCTACATTGAACATCACCTTCGATGTGAAAGACCCGCGGAATTTTACGGCCTCCTGAACAAGGTTGTAGCTGACGTCCGAGCAGGTAGGAGGTAATGTTTTTGCTTCGCAGAAGGATAGTAGTGTAAAGTGCTGGTGCTTTGAGCAACAGTAAAAAGGTGATGTTACAACACAACAAGGGTGATGGTTTGACGTTAAATCATTCTTCTTCTTTCCCTCGCTAAAGGGATGGGTTATGCTAAAGGTAACCCACATCACGCCTTAACCCCAACACCTCTCATGGTATCATCTCCATCATCGCCTACCCTTTCATCACCATCACTGACATCTTCCCTATCGAGCTGCTGCACAGTACCCCTGCCCCTCCCAACCAACAGCTCCCTCCTAACCTCAGGCCCAATGTCCTTGTGTCCTCTTACAAGGAGGAGGTCGAGTAATGCCTCCCGTTGGTCTTCTGTGATATCATTCTTGTATCTTTGTGCGAATACAAGAAGAGATTGATGCCACAAAACCGGAAGCTTATCATCCTTTACAATCTGCTTGGATTTGTTCTGTACACCTGACATCTCTGTATCACCATCTTCCGCTGCTGATTTGGAATTTCGAAACCGCAGGAAATGAAAGACAAGTGCATCCACTGCTTTGTAAGGCAATGCATACTTCTTCTCTAACAGAATACGGATGAAGATGTTACATGCGCCAGCACTCTCGGTGTTGACCGTCGTACTTTGATCTGCTGCGATCTCACACAGTCGAAGCAATGCCGCCGCAGAATGCAGGACCGGTATGCTGACACGAACTAGGACGCTCGATACAATGTTGGCCTCTCGTAGTGTGCAGTTTTCAATGACCAGAGGGAAGAGAAAGCCTTTAAAGAAGGCGGCTGGTTTGTAGAGTGCTTTCTTGAGTGCGTTGTATAGATGTACGTTCAGCTTCTTGGTCTCGTAGATATCTTCTTTCACGCGATCTAGGAGCACGGTATTGAGATAGTGTTGCGCCACATCAGGCGGGGCTGAGATAAAGATCTTGGTTGCAGCGAATACAGCATTAGGCGTCCAAGATTCGGGCCGGGTGATCGTGAGCAGGTCTGGCCAAGATGGGAGGGTGGGGATGATCTTGAAGGGTTTAGGAAGCGGACCGGACTTGTAACGAGATAACAACTGGCCACATTTTGTAAAGACTTCCATGACTTTGGGCGGTATCTCGGAAGCAAGAGACGTAGCGTCATTGATAGAGGCGTTTTGCAGGTTTGCTTTGCGCTGGTCGAGGGCTTCTTTCTCGGCGATGCGTTGGAGTATCAGGTCGGCCAGATTCGTTGTCTGATTGTCCTTGCGAACCTCGTCTCCTGCACGTGGGCAATCCTTTCCTGCCACTCGGCCACTTGTGGAGAGCGTAGCAAGCGATGGTGCTACTGTTGCCGCTGTGTCATCTTCCAAAAGGAACTTATTATAAACCGCGAGGTCACTTGGATCAAGATCCTCCTCCTCAACATCCTCGTCCGGCATCCACTCTGCCTCCTCATCACGATTTATGTCATTCCCATCTTGTTCATTATCAGAGACTTCGACCGCAACTCTTGAGTCAAAAGCGAAGGCAGCATTTGGCGCACCAACTGCTCCGATTCTATTCGTCCCCGATGCGTCTTCCTCAACGAGATCTTGCGCTATAGCGAGAATTTTGCGCGAAGATACCGCATCAATGTAACTATCGCCATTCTCTTCGAACGACCGAGATTTCCGCTTTCCGGTTGTGGAGACTGTGGATTTGGTGCGAAGGTGGGCAGCGGGTGAAAGATCTTCGGCCAGAGGGTTGTGTCTTCGGGTTACCGGTCGACTCGGTGCTGAAGATGACAAAGGTGGAGGCATATTTAACATTTATTGCTTCGATGCCAGCAGAGCGCAGGTGCGCCCTCAATCAAATGTAGCAATTTCTGGGGGAATCAATTTGTATCATCAACCAAATTCTTTGAGAAATGGCAGTTTTTCACGACTCCTTGCCAAGAGTTCCGGTTCAGGTTGCAATTTACACATGTATTTCCAGCAAATCACGATTACGTTGCGGAGTAGTCCTCACCTTTACTCTTATGTCCTCAAAAAATATGCAAATTTAACTCTTGTTACATGTATTTAGTAAGTATGGGGAGATATAGGATTCGAACCTTGCAATCTCTA
Source organism: Endocarpon pusillum Z07020 (assembly GCF_000464535.1). Classification (NCBI taxonomy): domain Eukaryota; kingdom Fungi; phylum Ascomycota; class Eurotiomycetes; order Verrucariales; family Verrucariaceae; genus Endocarpon; species Endocarpon pusillum. Next base: position 164,167 of record NW_006916523.1, read on the forward strand.
TTGCAGCGCCTCGTTTTGTTAAAAGTCTGCATCGAGAATGGTTTCTGCATAGCCAACACTCTTCTTCAAACTCACAGTTGGCTTAGCTTCAAGATCAGTGTACAGGTGTGCAATCGCAAGCTTCTTCCTCTTACTGGTAGCTAACAGTTGGGCTGTTTGACCCCACTTCTGGCTTGCCTTCCATTCGGCTTAAGTTGTGCCAATGCTCGAACGTCGTCCATGCTCAGACCTAACAAGTCCCAAAGATGATGTCACTAATATAGTGCTCGTGGTGTGTTTTGCTGTCATACCATTCATCGCGATCACCTTGACGCTTAGGCAGTGATTGAACAGCTGAGATGATGATAAGCTCGAACAAGGCACCGATGGTCTTTCACTCAGAGTAAATCAGTATGAACTAGGCGGGTTGACATGTTGCCTCTGCGTTAGGTATGTGGGTAGTTAACTGAAGAGTGGCATCAATCATGAACAATCTTGCTGTGGACGTTCAAGACTAACTTTCGATGATTGGTTGACTACTGTGTAAGCTAATTTCTCGCCTCCTGCGGAAGAGAGATCCACTAGTTCCGGAAGGTTGTACGTACTACATCGAAGGCGTGGCCCGACTCCGCGAAAGTGGCTTACTGAACTCCGTCCCTTCCTAGTAAATCTCCGTATACGAGTTGCCTTGTCATCAATTGACAATGCGGCTTCCGAAAAAATATTCAGCTTTTCTTTGATTACTGTACACTTCTGGCTAGTAGGATTTGTTCACAAGCCCAACAGCGAACTGCATATTTCAGCTTCTGTAGATGATGTCTCAAATAGGGCGTTTCTACGAAAAGAACCCCAGATACGCTTGTGCAGGAACTGTGTCCACATTCGGAGTATTCGGACCACATTTGACATGTGATAACGACATGGCCCGATAAGATGGATCTTCACGGCTCTTCGGAGCGGGAGTCGGAATGGAAAGTTGTTGCACAACCAACTGAACAGATCACAACGCTAGTTTTAAAAAATACCCACCCTTGTCTATGCATACGGAGAATAATGGACTTCGTATGCAGTCGGTATGCAGGCATCCATCGAAGGCAGCCTGATATACACTAGTCATTGATCGGAACAGATCAGAGGAATTCAGGTACTCAAGTAACTGGCCAAAATCCCTCTTGGGGCCAATAAACATAACTACATCACGTGATTCACCTAAGCTTGCAGACCCTTCAATGTCAGGACGGACTAATCTGCTCGATCGTCTGTGTAACGTTCTTGATGCAGAACGGACCTTCATAGCCTCTAACCATCCGGCCTTTTAATCCTCTCAACGGACTACCCTAACGCTTTTTAATGGCTAAAGGTTCAATTCTGATCAAATTGTTTGCCAGGTCCGTTGTTAGGAGAGGGTTCGATGTGCATTGAAATACGTTAGGCGATCCCTCCGTGTGAACAGAACAGCAACACTCACTCTCACAAGTCATCCAGTAGTGAATACCTACTGCTAATATGGCCTCCACAAACGATGCTCTCTGGTTCCTACAACCATTTCAGATTTTCAGCACATTGGGTGCTGCAGTGAACTTTGGTAGGTGTTCTCTATGAGCTTGGAAACGTTCAATCAACCGATCAAACATCCATAACCCGTGTTCCCACAGAAAATAGTATGTTAACTTGCTGCCAAACAGGTGGATCCGTCCTTCAAAGTCCCTTGATTATGCCAATGCTCCAAATGCCAGAAGTCCCGGTCAAATACGCTGGTCAACAAACAGCGTACCTCCTGCACCACAGGTCCGTGAAGCCAATCCACCGTGCCAAGAAGATGTGTCCGCACATAGAAAACCTAAAATACGAGACTGCCTACACCAATTACGAAGCAGAGCCCAAGATTCAGATGACTAACAATTGTTTACAGCGAGCATATCTTTCCCCCTCTCAACGCCGCCTGCACTCTCTCGAACCTCATAACAACCATCATTGCATTCCTCAATCGCAACAGCCATTCCGTGGCCAGCGCGAAGCTTCCGTACCTGTACATGGCCACGGCAGCCAACATCGCCACGACTGCATACGCGCTGCTGATAATGGTGCCCATGAACAGGAAGCAAACAGCCATTGCTGAGAAGCTCAAGGATAGGGAGAATGAGAATGAAGAAAAGGAGCTTAGGAGGCTGCAGAACAGGTGGCAACGACGGAATTACGGAAGAGCGATGATTATGATTGCTGGGAGCGTGGCTGGCATGATGGGTCTTTTGGCACAGCATGCATAGCGCTATGCTCTAAGGAGTCGTAGTAGTCTGGCATGGTCATGGGATGATCACTCCAATGGTGGCGAGGCTTGTCGTGGGATGTCTTGTCGACGCTGGACGAGGGCTGTGGTCACATGATCAGATCTTCTAGCACCTTCGGCATGGGGCTTTAGATAGGTTCTCTTGCTGGGACTCACTTGTGTGCTCGTTTAATACTCACTCACTCAACTGTACGATTCCCAACTATTTCTGCTGGGAGTGTTACTCTGCTATACTTGTGCCTCACCAACGCCTCTCTGCCATATGTGGCTGTTTAACTCTCCACCTCTCCGGGGTACTCCAAGCATTTATGCACAGCTCTTCCCCTAAGGGTATGGCACTTTTAAATGTCGAACAACCTGAACATAACATAGTGTGTTGACGGCAGTGTTACTCAACTCTAAAAGCATGAAACCCTTCAGAACTTCCTCTTCCATCGGTTTCATATCTGCCTTTTCAGAAAAATGGTGGCCAGACCATTTTCGTCGTCAACAGCCCTGCAAGTCATAATTATCATGCATACTGATGTAATGCTCGCATGTCTTCAAATCGAGACTACACCACTCGGCTGTTTAACGGCATAGGTAAATTGCTTGCCTTATCGTTCATGGCAAAATTACCAAGATTCTGGATCCTGCAATCATGATTCCATCCTTGAGCTTGCCGCCAATATTGCAATCGCCGTCTCTATGTCTGCGGATTCGTTATTAACGGCACTCTGAAATTTCTGTTTGCCAGACAAGAGTGGAGGGAAAAGACAATATGAAGGGCTTAGAGGGAAAATAACAATTACATTGAATCGATCGTACTGAAAGATTCGTGAATATGGCAAAATATGAAAACTAGAGATGAAGGGGGAGAGGAACAAGTTGTATGTGGTAGGTTTACCTAAAAAGGGCGCACATTTAACCCTCATCAACCCCGATAGAGCTGACAGAGTCGACCCGCCCATTCTTGAGTCTCAATAGATATGAGAAGACGAAAAGTAAGCTATTCATGTCAAGCAAAAGATAAGAAATGACATAATGAAGTGAATATGAAGTACACGCCGTATTGGTTAGGAGTAAATCTCAACTCCTTTCGCATCCCTACCCAATTATTGTTCTTGTAAATGCAAATAACGTAGTCGCCTGTGACTGAAACGACAAAACCAATGAACGCTGCTGCAATAGTAAGGAGTTTCAAGTTGTCGTGAACTACTATGGAGTGCAGATGCTGATTTGTAGAGATAGAAGTCTCAAAAGGCTAGTGCAAACCCCATAATAAGGGCTAGCAAAATTGTTGGCCTGGTTTATCTTTAGAAAAGGATTGATGGGGATTGTTGGATACAGTACTGTATTCTGGAAAACAAGTTCCTAGGAAAAGGTCTGGCTTTATAGACGAGGGAGAATAGTAGATATACGATACTATGTGCCTTTGTTTGGGGGGGGGGGGGGGGGGGGAAATAAACGCGCTACAACTTTTGACAGAGCTCCACAAGCCCTTTCAAATGAAATTACCAAGCGAAACGATCGGGTTGTATTAATCAGGTTTCTGTACAGCGCCATTCACTGTCAATGCAACGAGAACGGCACAATTGGAAGAAGAAAAGGACTCATGCTGAAACAAGGACGGAGCGAGGTACATCGGAAGGACAACTGGGTGAAAAGTACAGAAAATTGCATCAGATAGAATAAGAGCATAGCGTTGTATGAGCCAATACAAGCGGAGAACTTTCTTCTCATAGATACTGTACCTCATGAAGTGCAGAGATGGAGTTGTTGAGTTCCAGGAGGACGGAGAATGGGGGCCCAACAAGGTGAGAACGCATCCAGGAGGAGGACGAGTTGTCTATAATTAGCCTTCCCTCGCGTTTGCTTTCTTGAGCTACCACAGACATCACCAAGGCTGAGGAGGTCCGCAGAGATCTGTAAGGTTAGCGTGCTTCTTATTAGTGAATTGAGACCAGATTGAGCATCAAGGTTGATCGCGACCTTTGAGATTGATCAAGTCACGTTCCGTGAGCACCACCGTAGGGCACGGTCGAACCGCTCTTGCTGAGCCTCTGAAACAAACCCCAAGTCTTTCTGAATTTTGGCAGTCAGCCGTGCACTCACCTACATGTGAATCTCGGAAGTGTTCTTGTTCTGGGAACTCCTGGCGGTTGGCCGTTGAGTTCCGCTGTTCTGACTGGCAAGGCTTCAGAAAGTCAAAAGACGCAGCGCTGATGGACCTTCGGACCGCCAGTGCCACCAACTTAAATTGGGGTAGCGTGCCAAGTACTACCTTGGCATTGTTGTCCTCATTCAGTTTAGTAAGCTGAGCGTGGATACTAGTATGTGATTCTTACCGGGAGAAGGGCTCTGAAAATGACGCGGTATTGGTCCTTAGTGACTTTGCAGACATTTTATTATTTTAAGGATTATCAGGAGGCTCAAATGACCATAATTTAGCCATAATTTGAGCGTCATTCTCTTAAAATGACGTCTGAAATAGCATAATTTTATTAGATTCCAGATGTTTAGCTGCATAATAGTATGTAAACTAGATCATATCACAGTTAGGCTGAAACTAAGCACACATTGATGTTAATTTAGGCATAGTTTTTAGAGGGCCTTCTCCTGCTAAGTTCTAGATATGAGATCCAAGTCCAGCCATTGGGTTGGAATTTGCCTTTTGACTTGATTGGATTATCACACATGAATCTTTCTCAGCCAGAGCTCCTAGTAGCTACATATCACCATCAGCTAGAAGCAACATATCCGCCAGCACGAAAAGGGTTTTGCGTTTTTCGAAAAAGCACATTCATCTCTTATGATGCCGGCGTTGCAGTTGAATAGAATGGGTTTTGATCTGAAGTTGAGCTTGACAGAAGACCGAGTCCCAAATCCGGACTATCTACCGGTGCCCGAAGACCGCTACAGAGGTCTACATGAAGAACAGATCAGGGCCTGGGGCAGTGTGTCCATTTGAATCAAACTGAGTCAAATAAACCAAATCAAAAAAAGTCCGCCATCAAAATCTGATTTGATTTGACGAAAGTACGGATTTGTTTTATTTGCCAAGCATTTGTGAGATTAAATTCCTTAGAAGTCCTCTTAACAAAATATTGCTTACTAATATTTGATTATATTGTGACAAATAAGTCAAATTAAATCAAATCAACCTCTGGGATTAGATAAGCAATTCAAATGAGGGTCATGATTTGGTTTATTTGATTTGATGGATACACTGGCCTGGGGCCAGAACCCAGAGCGCACGGACGGGTGATGCTTATCCACTCACACCTTGCAACTCGCACAATGGGTGCCACCCAGCGATACTATACATCGAAACTAGGAAATGATTCGGACCTCCGCATCCTCTTTATCACTCGGCATCAAAGCAATGCCATGTAAAGGACCCGGAGCGCTGATAAGATCTGAGAGTGAACGCAGCTGATTATAGCTATAAAAAGTTTCCATTCATCCTGTTGTCAGCTCAACTTACCTTTAGACCTTTGCACACCAAACAGTAATCATGTCCAAAACTCTCCTCATAACCGGAGCGACGGGTAAGCAGGGCGGCTCGGTGATCGATGCCATCCTCTCGAACCCTGCTCAAGCTTCCAAATTCACGCTGTTAGGCGTCACACGCGACGCCAACACGGCGAGCGCCAAAAACTTGCCGCTCGATCGCCTTCAATCAAACTCGTCCAAGGCAACCTCGATGATATTCCTAGCCTGTTCTGCGCCGCTAAGGAGCTCGAGCAAAAGCCTATTTGGGGAGTATTCTCGGTGCAAGTATCCATGGGTAAGGGCGTCACTGTCGATGGCCAGATACAGCAGGGCAAAGGCCTGGTCGATGAGAGCATAAAGCAAGGCGTCAAACATTTTGTGTACAGCAGTATAGAACGAGGCGGAGACGAGGTGAGCTGGGACAATGAGACGCCAGTACCTCATTTCCAGACCAAATACCATATTGAGCGACACCTGCGGGATGTTGCGGGGGATAAGATGGGCTGGACAATCTTACGTCCCGTTGCCTTCATGGACAACCTCCAACCCAACTTCCCGACTAAGGTGTTCATGACAGCACTACGCGACACCCTGAACGGCAAACCGTTACAGTGGGTTGCTACCTCCGACATTGGCTTCTTCGCCGCACAGGCCCTTGAAAAACCCGAAGAGTGGGACCACAAGGCTTTCGGCTTGGCAGGTGACGAACTCGACTTTGCCGGGCTTTGCAAGGTGTTTGAGAACAAGACCGGCGCCCCAATTGGCACGACATTCGGTCTCTTAGGTAGTGCGCTAAAATGGGGTGTTCCTGAGATGAACCATATGTTGATGTGGTTTGGGTCGGATGGGTACAAGGCTGATATCCAGAAGATAAGGAGTATACATCCCGCAATGATGGACATGGAGACTTGGTTGGTGAAGAGCAGCAACTTCCGGACCATCTAGTTGGATAAGCCGACGTTCAGACTGTATTTGCTGTTGAGGGACTCGTGTTTTGTCTTATTGAGACCTGATTGGCTGGGAGGACTACAGTTTGCAATGGCTTCAGGTGGCCTGCCTGGCTTCCCACTTCTCGATGCTAAGCTCTTACAAACATTGTAGCACTCCGTCTCTCCGATCAATTGTCTTGGACGAATGGGATCTGCGTACTCGCCTCAATTCGTGGCCCAACATGATGATTGCTCCGCGTAACTTAGTACTAAGTATTTCGAGATCAGGTTTTGGAGCTCTACTTAGTTCCTCCATTCCCATGCTACATAGTAGTGAACGTCCGATCTAACCTACTCAGGCAAACACACATATTCGCAGAACATCAAAACCAAGCAGTACAAGTCCCTCAGCTACCCAATTTCGCGTACATAATACCCCATCTCCACAGGAAATCATTCGTGATCCTTCTCTATCTCCCGCACACGACTCGCAATTAAACTCAAGTATCAATATTAGAGAGTCTCTGAGGAAGCGAGATACAGTACCCTACGACATATCTCCGGCCCGATGCGCGATGCAGACGGCAGACGAAACCGCTATTATGTAAGGTTCGCGTTGCGTAATGTGGCGCGTACTACGTAAGCCCTCTACCTTGTCGGCGTACGCAATGCATCCTGACACACATTATTGGCTTGAGCGTTGCCGACAGAACAGGGTAAAAGCCACAGAATGATCTAGGTCAAGGTCCTGGAGATATCTGTGTATAACGGCTGCGTGCGTAACAGGGCTATAGAGTTTGGGAATTTTTTAACGCTAGGGGACTGGGCCCATGTACAGAATTCGAGTCGCTGTTGGTATGGTATTTATCGACAAAAACGATGAGAGTGATAACTAGCAAACCTGCGCTTTTAACGTACCAGCTAATCTGTCAGTAAAAATCATGTCAAGAGCAACATGACTTTAGGTTCAAGCATGTGAAACACGGGCCTCCGCTCTTGGCATTCCCTCTACCGCACTCAAGAATCCTTGGCTTGGATTCCTAGACCAACCATTGCTGTGGACGCGTGACGCCAAGGCCACACTAAGCCCCAAAGGGGCTTCCCTCCGCAGCTAACTTTATAACGTGTGTATGTGTGACACAGATTTCTTCTTTTCTGGTCCCTGTGGGATGCATCTTCGTAATTCCCTAAAACAATCCATTGTGTGTCCTATTTGCAATAGAACCTGTAAGTAAAATCCGACAATTTGGAAGTGCTGTAGCGGAATGTTAAGGGCGATGCGAATTATGAACACGGACGTCGGGCACTTGGCACCAAGCACCTGTTGATTGAATGATCGGAGCGAGCTACTTGCACAGATGGATTCTGCAAGGAAGCTAGTTACTGTTCAGGGCACTACGTAGGCCGCGTATACTCCTGTGGTAGTCCATCGTATGAGAGATGGAACCCTGATCCAAGCCATGTGAAGTTTGCTGTTTTTACTGTACCTTCACCAACACCCATTGCACTCACCTGCCTTAAGATGGCAGAATCAAATCCACATATCTCCATAACCCCTACCTTTCTCACCCTACCCATCGAGCTCCGTCTACAAATCTACTCTCAAGTCTTTGCCGACAGCAGAATCCGCCTCCCGCTTCCTCCTGACCACGACCGCAGAAACAAAGACCTCATCCGAGGAGAACAGTCACAGCCCCACCATCTCCAGTTCGTCTGTCGCCAAATCTACCTCGAAGCCCACCCAATTTTCTACGGGACAGTGACATGGCACTTCCTTCACCAAGACGCGCTCGATTCATTTTTCGGGCCTTGTGAAGACCAACAGCGACAGCAGCGCATCCGCTGGATCAAGCATATCCGATTGTCGTGCGTGGATATGCTGAAACTTGTTCCGTTTCCAGAATTAACGGCGCTGAAAACGGTTGAGATTCAAGTAGATGGGGCTGCGTATTTCAACTATGCGGACGGAGGAGGAGCAATGTTTGATGTTCAATTGAGTGCCGGGGAGCTGTCTGCATTGGCGAGGGAGACGATTAGGGAGACTTTGGCGGCAGCTTCGGAATATGTAAGAGACGTCTATGAGAGTTTAAGATGCCAGAGGAAGTCGAGCGTGCTGTTTCTTGTTGATCACACTTTCTGCGGTAAGACCGGATTAAGAAGAATCGTAAGTCGGATCAAAGCACCCAACTCCCTTAGCTTTTATTTCATTTGCTGGCCAGAGGCTGTGCTGAATGATTGTTGGATGTAGCGCTGTCTCCTCGATCCCTGTGGGCCGAGCCACCTTACGCAGTCACAACGAGATTTAAGACACTTTCGCGCAGAGGTTGGGGGGATGGAAACTCTCTGGGTATCTTAAAGCCGAAGTGAGATCTGTGGTGGAATCATTAAAGGGTTAGTTCTGCCTCTTACCATAGTACTTATGCTCTTTTGTTTCCGAATCTGGAAGTAGCATCATTGATTAGCGCTGCTAAGCTTTCCTGCTATTGTACCTAACGAGCTTCTATTAAGCGTTTCTGTTTTGTGGTTCAAGAATCTCGATTTTCTTGGGGTTAACTTGCATGGCTTGTTCAGGATTCAATCTGCTGACGATAGACTATGCGATCTTAACAATGAGGCTACTCCCGGTTTGACGCTATCATCCTGAGTGCATTTGTCCTGCCCTGCCTTCCTCTTGTGGCCCAGAGTTGTGTATGGCACTCCCTAGAGTTTGAACTGGCTATAATCTGTCCTGATGATACACTTTTAGAATACGACCTTTGATTGTTCCGCTTCAGCGGTATTGTCAGGGTGCATTTTGCCCTGCCCGAGCTTCCCGTTGTTCATGCTCCATCCTTAAGCATTCACGTTTCTTATCCTGCTGTTCACACAGCATTAGTGTATTTGGTAATCCTGAAGTACGTGGTTTGCGCAGAATTCAGTGTCTGATAACTGATTAGCCCGTGCTTGCATTTGTGATATTTCTCGGTCGGTGCTGTTATTGGATGGGACCGTTAATGGAAAGGTAAGGCTAGAGTGAATGACATCTTGAAGTGATTGGTCCTCGGCAACCATTTCATGCCAGAATGAGTTAATAAATTCCATATTCTCCCAACCGTCAGGAGTCTCAAGTACGCTGAAGTCTGGAGTGAGAGGGGAAGGGGCGTTGGCATCCCTAACAGGCTCCTGCTGCTCATGGTAACTATCTTGGATCCTGTGGTCATGATGCTCGAGTCGATGGATTGTTGGTGGCACGACAAAATCTTCAGCTTGCATGTGATGCCTCTGGATATGGTCTTTCAATGCCCGACGGGAGGAGAAGCCTCTGGTGGAGAAATCGCATTTGCTACAGGTGAACTGCCTCCTGTGGCCCGCTTCATGCTCCTCGAGACCGTTGAAAGATTTGAACCCGTCTACGGAGCGCTGGCAATCTAACATTCTACAAGCTAGAAACGGACGTACATATACGTCATGAAATTGACTGAGGTCTTGAGCGCTGATGTAACCAGGGAGATTCGTAACATTGTTTGAATAAAGGTTCTTAACGATCATCCGTACTCTTGTCTCAAAGATGCTGAGTATAGTGGGGTCGGCGGTCTCTCGCCATTCTTGATAAGCTTGACGTTGTCAGCTTTGGTTCGGTTCTATTGGTGGGAACGCTACCTTTCAAGGTTTGAAACGTATGCTGCTTCTGTGCGTCCAAATGCTGAAATTGGGCAACATCTCTTAGGAACACTTGCAGGATTGGCTGACTGGACAAATGAGGGATATTAGCGATAGTACTTTGCACATGGCTGTTTGATGTAGAAATCGTAGTGTCCGTGGCTCGTAAGAGACTGATTTGGTCCTTGTAAACTGAAGACAAAGTCGTGAGCTCCGCGATTAAACGATTAAACGATTCACTTCCTGGATCCCTGCAGTGATGAAGATAAACCCGGATATGATATGCCCAAAATTGACTTGCATAGGCAAGCAAGGCGAAAAATCCTTGTATAAAACACGCATTGAGTGACTTCTCTGCCTGCTCAATGTTCCCAGTCAGCAAGTCGGGGCGGATACTAGCGAGCAGTGCTGTGCAAGAGAACGCCATATCGAAGTGAGCGGCGCTGAGTTGAATGAAAGGACCACTGCCATCGTGAAGCAGATACCTGTTCTACTTTAGAATACAGAGCCAAATATCAGGAACCTACTAGGACTTACTCCTTTGCCGAGAAATGAACTATCTCTATGATGTCACCGTTTCTCTCCTCCAGAATGGGACCGCAAATGTCTAGAATTGGCTTTCTAAACTGCGACACTGCATCTATTCTTGTGTGGCCAGGATGGAGACTCAAACCGCATTGCACTTCACATGCTCTGAGGGGCCGGCGGGCGCACGCAACCCATCGCAATATTCTGCATGCATGATCTCTTAACGTAGGACTTTGATTCCTCTCGATATTGGTTAAGATGCGATCGTATCTGCAGGCGAATCAGCTAGTAAATACAAGGTTCTAGAAAGGTCCCTAACGCCTCATTGAGACCATTCGGCAGTTTATCAACGGCTTCTCTGAACGTGCCCAGCGAACCCTGATCTCTGAGGTCGCTGACGACCAGACGGACCCAGAGAAACATCCCTGAATTCACATTAGGTACAACCTAGAAATCTTTGAACTCTGCATCTCTGGTCACATACCATCGGCTTTCGAGGCCAGCCTGTTCTCAATCCACTTAGCATCCTCGTCGGGCACAAATTCGATATCGTTGCATAGTTTCCTGACCTCGTTCTTCACATAGAGCTTGATAGCGTTCTCTGTTTCACCTCGTAGCAGGATCATAGCTTTCGGATCAGCCACAAGCCTACTGCATATCAAGATCTTGAACGACTTCCCAACCGTTTCATGAATGTCGGCGAGCACCTTGGGAAGTTCTTTCTGAACTTCCGGGGCACACTCGTCCAAACCGTCTATAACAATTCGGGCACAGGAAACTCCTGCCAAAATGTCTTTCAACATTTTCTTCATTGTCCTAGAAGCTTTCCCAGACCATTTTTCATAGTATTCACTGTGCACAACAGGCACAATCTCTGGGTGCTGGCGTAGAATCTGCACTGCAGAGGTGCACAGAATGTTGCTCATCGTATCCCTGTCAACCATTCTGTGGTTGCAAAAGTAATATGATACGGTAACCTGCTGCTCCTTGCATTTGAGATGCTCGATTATGAAGGAGCTAAGAATTGTCTTGCCTGTTTGAACATAAGCAACGCATTGTACATAAGTTTCTCCTCTCACCTGAACCAGGTTTGCCCTGCAACCATATCAACCTTGAATCAGCGTCCCCGCCACACCACGTCTGGAACTTAGGCTTCGATTTAATCCAATCACAAGTTTCAGGTTGGCGCGAGTCGCTGAGTCGCTGTAGTGTTTCATCCTGCCTGTCCTCGTCAGCCGAGAGCCATCCGAGAACCTCATGAACCATTGCATTCTGCCTCCTCCGTTCGTAGTCATTAGCATCACGCTCCGCCCTCTCCCGAGCCTCTTTCATATGCTCAAAATGGAGAGCAGCAGCCTCTTTGTCAACGTTGTCTGTGTTTTTCTCCAAGCTGTTCATAATGGCTTGAATGCGATATTCGAACATGCCCCAGCTGACGGCGAACATGAGATGCCAAGATCGTCGACGGAAGATTTTGTAGGCTCTTTGGTGGAAGTCGAGAATATCGACATAGACCAAGCTCAAGGATCTTCGGAAGTCATCACTGTCGCCGAATATCGCCCGAAGCCTGTCAATCCGAGGAACAACATTTGCGATGTCCCGATAAGTATCGAGCAGTTTGTCGAATACGTGGATATACTGGCTAGAGAGCTGTGAGAAGTCAGGAATGGAGAACGCAGCTAGTCAAAAGAACAATACCTGAAGCATGAGTTTCATAGGGCCCTCATAAAGTCAACCTTGTGTTTACGAGGTACCGGAATACCTACCCAGACAAACGCCATTGGAGGGTAGCCCTGGCAGAAAACCTCGATAACCCTCGAATAGCTTTCCATCGTATTTAGGAATGGCTGTATCCTCCGGACATTCTTCATAGCTTTGCGTGCTGCCTGATCTTGTTCGATCACGACAGCCGCAGACCAGACATCTTTTAAAGTGGTATTAAGGAAATCCTGCGCGTCTTGTGATGAAAGAGACCCCTTTAGCTTATCGAATGCCTTCTCGATGGTGAGGCTGCTCGTACACGCCATCTCAGCCTCAATATCATCTGTCTTTAAGGATAAGAACCATCATTGGTATTGGCGTGGCCGGTGTTGAGAATATGTAGGTACCCCAGAGAAATGTATATGAGATCGAGGTGTTCTTCGTAGGCAAGGCTCAATGGTGTATGAACTAAGAATTCCCGTACCCTGCATGCGCCTGAAATTGAGGCGGTCCAGTCGTAAAGGCTGAGCAGTCCAGCCCACCAACAACAGAGTAGATCTTCATACATGGTCAACAAATCCGGCAATTAGAATAGGATGGTCTCTGTACTCAGCTCAAGCTTGAATGGAGGTTCCTGGCTGCTCCATCACCACACTAACGGCAGTCGACTCGCAGCGCATGCTCACGATTCTCAAAAGCGACCGCTTGTTGACGAATACTGGCCGAGGCGCTCAAAGCAAGCTTGTTACGGTCAGGTTGGTGAATTTCAATCAGGCGCTGTCGAACAGACAACATCTAGCATAAGGAGGACAGTTACTATACCTAATGTACTCAAGGACAATGCAGAGCAGCAGAGTATCTGCTATGGCATGGTAAGTATGCAACCGCCAAGTATTGAACGTCAAAATTGCTAACGCTATACAGTTCGTAGATCCCAGCATTGAAGTGAACCGCGCACAGAGCGGGCATCCTATCCTCGTTTGTCTCAATCCTGATGGGCAGACTCTGATTGAAGTGGATATTGACGGGCAAGAGAGGGCTGTTGGCACCCTTCGCAGGAAAAGCGTCGAGATATTGAAAACACTACAAAAGGAAAATAGCTTGTCGTTGCAATATCTTCTCAGATGGATAAGCGGGTCTGCTTATGAGGGTACGTATTCCTGGGGGAAGGAAGACCGAGTAACATCTCAACCGCGCTGGAGTCTGTTTGTCAACTTATACGGACCCACCAGGCTAGCCGAGGACGTTGGCAGCTTCGCGGAGGCTTGTGGAATATGCCTACAAGATCCTGAGTATTGCGATCGGAATGTGGAATATTGCAATCCACACCGGCTTCCTCGAGACGATGGAGCCATTTTCTACACCCAGTCTCTACCTAGGACTGAGTTTAAGTTGGGCGTCGAGGAGACCATAGAGGATCCCTTCGACCTTCTGGCCACGACTGAAGATGACGATTCCTTTTCGGATGCACCGCTGCCACTCGGCTTACGTACTATGCTTTATAGGTATGGATGACTGTCGAAGTCCATTTCTGGCCTTTGAAACTGGGGGTAGTTAACTCCCATCACTGACTAATGGACAATTCAGGCACCAAATACGTGGTTTATCCTGGATGTCTACAAGAGAAAGAGGCTGGGATTTCGATGGTCATGGAAGGGACATGTGGAAGGCCCAGAAGTCTCAAAATGGGCCTACTAGGTACGTCAATGCAAACAACGTTTTGACACGCTGGTTAAACAACTCCAGATATGTGAACAGAGCTACTGGTGACTGGCAGCTTGAGGCGCCAGCCGATTTCCGTGGTGGAATTCTTGCAGATGATATGGGTTTGGGTAAAACTTTGACAGTGATATCCCTGATTGTGTCAGACTTGTCAAGGAGCCATCCTTCTGCAGTGCTGCCGCAGACCCGAGTTGCTTCTATCGAGGGCCCGAAAACAACACTTTTAATCGTACCTCTTTCGCGTAAGTAAGAGCAAGAGCTTCCATACCGTTCCACACTGACTGGCTCTTTTCTCTCACCAGTCCTGCAGGTGTGGGGCCATCAAATTCAACAGTTTGTCTTCCCCTCTTGCATTTCTTCTGATGCTTACTAAATCATCTAGTCACGTCGAACCTGGCACTCTTCGGTATCATGTCTATTATGGAAAGGATCGCAACCGAACACAGTTGGAACTGGATCGACTCGACCTCGTCATCACCACATACTCGGTGGTCTCAAAAGAATTTGAAAAGGGGTTGTCAAGCCCATGTGGCCCGGGACAATTACATACTACGGTCTGGCACAGAATAGTGCTTGATGAAGGTGAGGGAGCGCCCGCTTTAGCTTCACTACCTATACGATAACCTTTCTAGCACATACTATCCGCGTTCACTCTACTGTGTCTGCCCGAGCAGCTTGCGCTCTCAACGCTCAAAGGAGATGGGCTGTCACTGGAACACCCATACAGAATCGACTGTCAGACTTGTCGAGTTTATTCAAGTTCTTACGAATGTCACCCTTTGACGAGCCGCAGACTTTCAAACGCTATGTTACGCGGACCTGGAAGTCAAGGTCTGATCCTGAGGCCGTTGCAAGATTGAAAGGTATCTGATCCCACTTAATCTGTCTGGAATTGGCTCATCTCTATGTAGTTCTTGTCAACTCCGTTACGCTTCGAAGAACCAAAGCGACCATCAGTCTTCCAAAGCGGAACGATGAGATTCACGTTCTTGAATTCGAATACGATGAGGCACAACTCTATGAAAAGATCAAGGCGCAAACTCGGCAAAAGATCGAAGAGCTTGGGGATTTACTACCTAGCCACACATTCCTGAACGCCTTAAAATGGATCAACGATCTGCGACTTGTGTGCAATCATGGGGTCGCATTTGAGCATAGTCACATTCGTTTCAAGCCGGATAACTTGACGTATGAGGCTGACACACAACCACCCACACCTTACCCAGATTTGAAGATTAATGAATGTCCTTCTCCAATGCGAATTGATTCGCATCTTGACAATGTCATATCCGAGGCCAATTCCTCAACACCAGCTAGCTCTGCATGTCTTTCGGATAGTATGGACGCTACACCGGTTTCCTACCAGGATCCTACCAGTTCCGTGAGCAATTCGCCGCAACCTGAAGAAGAGTGGAATGAAATTTCTGCGAACATGATTTTTAGAGACCTTGTTGTGTCTGGATTAGCCAACTGTTCCGTGTGCCTTACCGACCTTTCTTACGCAAAACGATCAAATGGATCGATGCAGCACAGCAACGTACCTTGTATTTCTAAAAGTCATTTACTCTGTGCACTTTGCTTTACAGAGAAGGCGTTGCCCACGGAGAAATACTTCGCCGTCTCTCTTAGCCCTCTAAGAGATGAGCAGAAGTACCTCGATCCTGGTTATATCTCGTCCTCCAGCAGATCTCCTGGGACTGCCCCACCAAACGTTGAAATTGGGCCGACGTTAGTTTCAACCAAGATCAAGACCCTAGTAAGTGATCTATCACGTCGACCGCATGGCGAGAAAAGGTTAAGTGCTTCATATCATCACTCGTGTCCCTGCTTCTGACTGGACCTAGCGTTGTCTTCTCATATTGGACAAGGACCCTAGATATGGTTCAAAGACAGCTAGGCGTTGCCGGTATCCGTTTTGCTCGTCTTGACGGAAGCATGTCTTCGTCTGTTCGAGGAAGCGCAATTCGTTCTTTCCAGACTGATCATGAAATAACCGTCTTCCTTGTTTCTATAACATGCGGAGGCGTTGGGTCAGCATAATGCTTCACTGAACTTGATCCTTGCCGTGTTTCTGACGAGTTCATAGACTTGATCTCACAGCTGCTAACAAAGCATATATCATGGAACCGCAGTGGAATCCAATGATCGAGGAGCAAGCGCTAGATCGTATCCACCGTCTTGGCCAAACCAAAGAGGTGACCACCGTGCGCTATGTGATTAGGGGTTCTTTTGAAGAGGTAAGACGCTTCAGCATCCTTCTTTCTCGACTTTCCCTCATATTCTAAATGGGTGGACCATCGAGCCGTTGTCTATTATGGAATTAGGAAATGGAGCCTGCGTTCTATCTCTTGAGCGCAGCTCATCGCTAGAATGCGGACCTTTGTTGTCCGGTCAAGGCTCGTAGGCTATAAGGCTCAATGACAATGCTAACCTGTCTAGAATGTCCGCATCATTCAAAAGCGCAAGAAAGATCTCGCCCATCTGGCTTTCCAAAAAGCGCCTCTGAAGAAGGAGGACTTGACCTATGGAAGACTTCAGGTGTGCAACGCGGTCACCTTGTGCTTACTTCGCTAATAACTAAAACTCCCAGTATCTCAAGGATCTTGTCGGTTGAAAGCTCAGTACGAGCTTGGACTTGACATTGATCTGTCAGAAAAGCTTAATCATTCTTCATCACATCTCATGGAGGTTGTGATCGCGCTACAACCTTTCCAACAGACCTTTGACCGTGTAGTAGCCATCCCAGAGCGACGAATACTTGACCGCTGGAGGGAACGTGAATCCGGACCTCCGAACCCTTCTAAAAGGGATCTTACCGCCATTGATGGTTCCCTGTCCATCTTCCCAAGAAAAAAATGACGGAGCAAGATTGCCTGCTTGGGAGCCCTTCAAGGGGCAGTTCCCGGCGCTGTTAGCCAGGCAACTGTTATATAGGCATGATCCCAGTGGGTTTTGCCCTCTGTAGAAAGCAGTGTCAGAAATAATGCGAAGCCGCCATTGTACAACTTTATCTTCGGCTATCCTACTGCATATCTTCAACAGGGTTGCATTGAGATTTTCTCTACCCAGTGATTCCTGTGACAGCCAATGACCAGCAAGCATTTTCAGCCAATCATGATAAATCCCAGTAACTGGCCGATATGTACTCCGTAGTAGTAAACATATGAGAGTAGGACCGGATCTGAGTAGGAGTGACGAGGTGTAGTAAGACTTCTGCTAAGCAACTGTATAAGAACGAAAGGACGGAAGTAGCAGTCTCAAGCGGTATCTACTTCTCACATCCCTGCACTTGCATTGTTGCATTGTTGCATTGTTGCATTGTTGCATTGTTGCATTGTTGCATTGTTGGTATACTTTTCTTGTTGCAAAAGTTGCCAGTTCCGAAGTCTCTCAAGCTGCGAGCACGTCATTTGCCTAAATTAGCCCTATACACGGCTAGAGGCTCGAGACTCCCCGGAGTAACCGGCGATTGGATTCTAACTTACATTCAAAGTCGGTCAAGCAGTTTGCTTCTACCTTCTCGTTCCTGCGTCTTT
Organism: Endocarpon pusillum Z07020; assembly: GCF_000464535.1. Classification (NCBI taxonomy): domain Eukaryota; kingdom Fungi; phylum Ascomycota; class Eurotiomycetes; order Verrucariales; family Verrucariaceae; genus Endocarpon; species Endocarpon pusillum. Next base: position 181,962 of record NW_006916523.1, read on the forward strand.
CCATACTTCTCGTTTGCGCATTGATACCTTCCAGACAAGCCTCTTATGTCCTTGAACATTCTGATTTCTTCGTTGCAAGTCGTCGAACTTGTCCCTCCACCCTAATACTTACCCCCCCTGCCTTGTCTGCAAAGATGTCAGATTCAGGATCTGCTTCTGCAGCCGCGGGAGCTTCTAGCTCAAACAGTGCTTCGAGCAAGACGAGCGCCATGGCAAAGGCCTTTCAACACCTCGACCTTGATGGCCACGACCTGCCACCCTCGCCGGCACCCTCCAGTCCTCGAAGTGGACGCCGCTATGCGCTTGCGACAGAGCTTGTTTTCACGGAAGGTAGCGACCAATACAACGCCAGTAGCGTCCCCATCTACCAATCCGCAACCTTCAAGCAGACCTCTGCCACAGGCGGCGTCTCCAATGAGTACGATTACACCCGCTCCGGCAACCCTACTCGGACACATCTAGAGCGGCACTTGGCAAAAATAATGCGGGCTCAGCGGGCACTGGTGGTATCATCTGGCATGGGCGCGTTGGACGTGATAACTCGCCTTCTCCGGCCAGGAAATGAAGTCGTAACAGGCGACGACCTATATGGGGGCACCAATCGACTACTCAAATACCTATCCACACACGGCGGCATCATAGTCCACCACGTCGACACCACCGACCCCTCAAAGGTCAAAGAAGTCCTGACCCCCAAAACAGCCATGGTCCTCCTCGAAACCCCAACCAACCCGCTCATTAAAATCGTCGACATACCCACCATCGCCAGCCTCGCCCACAACGCCAACCCGACCTGCCTCGTCTCCGTCGACAATACCATGCTCTCGCCCTTGCTCCAAAACCCGCTCGACCTCGGCGCCGACATCGTCTACGAATCCGGCACCAAATACCTTTCAGGGCACCACGACCTCATGGCCGGCGTCCTCGCCATCAACGACCCCAAGATCGGCGAAAAGTTGTTCTTCACCATCAACGCCTCCGGCTGCGGCTTATCACCCTTCGACTCCTGGCTCCTGATGCGCGGCGTCAAGACGTTAAAAGTGCGAATGGACACCCAACAAGCGAACGCCATGCTCATCGCCCGCTTTCTCGAGAGCACGGGCTTCAAAGTCCGCTATCCGGGCCTGAAATCCCACCCGCAATACGAGCTCCATAACTCCATGGCGCGGGGTGCCGGCGCGGTGCTCAGCTTCGAGACCGGCGACGTCGCGCTCTCGGAGCGCATTGTCGAGTCGGCGAAACTGTGGGCCATCAGTGTGAGTTTCGGCTGCGTGAATAGCCTGATCAGCATGCCGTGTCGCATGAGCCATGCGAGTATTGACGAAAAGACGCGGCGCGAGCGGGGCGTGCCAGAGGATCTGATTAGACTTTGTGTCGGGATTGAGGATGGCGATGATCTGTTGGATGATCTGAGGAGAGCTGTAAGCCCGCAATTCCCCCCCTTTCCGTGGAGCCCCTTAGGGCTACTTGATGCCGATCCGGTCTAACATGATGATCAGCTCGTCCAGGCAGGCGCCATGAACGTGTCGCTCGACGGCATCCACGCCGCGAATCCAACACTGGATATCCAGCATCCTCCCGAGGGAGAACATCTGGCCGCCAAAGCGGCAGCGATAAATGAGCCCTGAGTCTCAGCAGTGCATGGGTACAGCGCCTATTCTGGCTGCCGGATACTTTTTCAACAAAGCGGTTGAATCGGCTGGACATTTTCGTCGGTTGGTCCGTGTGGGGGGAAAAAAAAGAGGGGGAGGGGGGAGGGGGGGTGCGATGGCATTAGATGCGCTTCCGCAGCTTTTATGGATAAAGGCCTATAATATTAGTCATAGAACGGGGAAGGACTCACGGATGGATTATGATAGGTTGAATGGGACCGCTCTAGGCAAAGACAGGCAAGAAAACCAAATAAGCAATCAATGATTGCATGAAGCAAGCGTTTCTCAGGCAAATCTGTCTTCATTGGTCTAACTTTTGGTCTCGCGACGACGGCTCAAGCACATATGAAGCTATCAATCTCGCAAAAGCTTCTCGACTGGCTTCGACATGGTATGTTTCCAGCATGTTAGCTCTCCACATGTAGTAAGTGACATCCTTACATAAGTAAGTTCCTAACGCGGCTTCGCTTCCATTGGTTGATTTTGTCCACACTTCACAACTCATCTTTCATCTCGACATCAACCTCATCCACCGTAGCGTGCTCCCCCTCAGGCGTTGTGTTGGACTTGGTGATTTCGTTCTCACCCGACTTTGCCATGACGGGCTGGTCGAGCTTCTGGAAGTTCTCCTCACCCAAGGTTCTCTTGGCTGCGTTGTCCTTGGGGTTGCCATGAGTCCGAACAAACTCACGGCAATTGGAGCAGAGACAAGTGTTTTCATCTCTTCTGTTCCATTCCTCTTTGCGAGACCGATTTGCGATATCCTGGCCATAGAGGCCACAGTTTGGACATGGGCATGCTTGAGTGTTGTCACTGCTTTCACCATCATACCCCTCGTCCTCGGCATTCTTGATCATCATTTGCCTGAGCATCATCGTGAAGATATGGCGGCCATACCAAGTCTCCCACTCGTACTGCGCTTCTGGGTCGCTCTTGAATCGATCACAAGAGTCATTAGCTGGACGACCAGGCTCTGGAATCAAGTGATCTGCAACTTTCCAAAAGAGCACGGCCACATTACTTTCCTTGAGCTGACGGAAGCCACGATAAGCCAAACCTATACTCTTCAGGCGCTACGCCGTTAGGGAGTTGCTCTTTTCTAAGGAGCGATAAATGAGCCAATCCCAGATCCTGTCACCAACATGGTCGATGAGCCAGTCACAGTGGGTCATTATGATGACTTTTTGGATCTCGATATTGTGTTGGATGACCGTTGCAGCAAAATTCACGGCACTACTAGCCGCGACAATGGTTGCTCTTTCCTTCGTCGGTGGGGGCTGGCGGACTGAACCTGGCGCACCATTGAACTCAGAGTTCGGTCCAGAATATCTTCCAGAAACTACCTGCGCAAGACTGGTGTCTTCACGTCGAGCTTTTCCGTCGATGCTGATTATCAGGGCGTCATGTTCGACCTTCGACGTTAATAGTATATAGGAAGTGCTATGACGCTGGTGAGAGATTTGCTCTAAGGAGCCTAAGAAGATTATTTCGGATGGCGGAGTACTCGGCGTCCCGTATTTAGCAAACCCGGATGAGAGGAAGACACGATTGGTTCTCGCCCTAATCTCGAGAGGAGGGTTGTGCCGTCACGATCGTGCTCGTACCCATCACGATTTGTGCTTGGGACGGGGCAACAGTTGAGTCGGTAAGTGGTAGCCATAGCTAAGATTGTTCCGGGTTTTAGCAAGAGCTTTGAGTAGAGATAATGTGGAGGAATTGCTTAGTGCATGAAGGAGGGCAGCTGAGCAAGAGACGAGAAGGTTGATGGACAGGAAACCCGGGTGGGGGAGGGTTGAAGCATTAAAACCTATCATCTAACTGGGAAGTGTAAAGGACCCTGACAGGAGGGGAGAGAGGATAACAAAGAAATGAAAAACATATGGGATGGATGGACGTTTCAACGCGGGCAGATGCATCGTTTAAGGTGGCAAGAAAGAGCAGGTGCAGCTTACCGAATCACACACCGCAATCACAGACATGGGCAGAGAGATGGAACTTGCTTCTGCAAAGCCGGTGTTGACGCAGCTCACCGCCATGCTGACAGTTGATACTATGCAGATACAACAAACTACTCGTCGGTTTTCACCGCTCAGAACGTCATGTGGTGGATAGTAAGCTCTCCTACCCCACATCGATGCTAACGCCCTCTAGATCGAGACGAGATGTCAGTTCGAGCCATAAGCAGAATCGTTTTGATCCAATGCAAGGTTGGCAAGAGTATCGGCTCGCGTATTGAATTCCCGTGGAACTCTCCAGAACAGCACTCGAATTCGCTTCGCATGTTCGACCTCGATGATCCTCTTGTGCAAAGCAAGCAGATACTTCCAGTGCTGTACCTCTTCTCCGTTCGATTTGAGACCGCCAGCCGTGATCCAGTTCCATATCCACTCGGTCATTGATTTGTGCAAGTATTCGCTGTCGGTCTTGATCACCACCTTGGTCGTTCTCTGCCCAGTCAGATCTATTTTGGCGATGGCCTCAATGGCTTGTATGGCCCCTTCAATCTCTGCTCGGCTGCTGGTTTGTGGCAAGTGGCTCGCAAGACGACCATAGCTGTTGTGTGGAGAAGATACGCCAAAGTAGACACCATAAGCGGCTCGGGAGGTGATATCCCTATTGTGGTTTCCACGAGAGGCCCCGTCGATCGAGACAAAAATTGACTGTTTCTCCACCCAGAGTGGTCTTGGTCTTCCAGGTAGGAATTGGAAGTACCTGAGCTTGGAGAAGTCGTACTTGGGGCTGTCGATGACGAGTCGGTTTGGTGGAAGGGTGGGTTTACCATAACGTCGAGCGGTGCTTGGATCGAAGCTTCGGGGTAGCTGGTACGTATTAGCAGAGTCTGATCAGGCAGTGCACTGGAGGAATCAACATACCAAGATTTCGGCCGCTGTGATGCTAAAGCACGAGGAAGCTGATAAGCGAAGTTGTGGTTAAAGTGATCTGTAAATAGCAAGTAGTAGAATGGTTCCTAAGTAACGAAGCTTGCTCGGCTCCAGAAATCAAACACGAGTTATAGAAGATGGCTCGATTGAACAATATGGACAAAGGATGTGGAGGCAAAGCATGCACATAACGGTGGGATTGCTGGCTGCCGGCATACCAAACACAAGTCTTCTTTATATACTATGTACGTCTCCTTGTGTTTAGTAGCTCACGCGCAGGTTATGATTGTCATAGCAGACTCCGTTGAGGCGGCAATGCATGCCTTTGTTCAACACCCGGTTCACTGCAAGCATGAGAGCTTGCAAGGCGGTTGAGACCGATGGACCAAAATACGGAGAAGCTTTCAAGCTACGGAGTACATAATTAGAACATACTATGTAGTAATCTCAATCAGGGGCAAATGGCTTGGCAAGGGGCTTGGTGAAATCAACCAACTTGACTTCAAAGTTTGTGAGAACAAACCTTCCTCTTAGTTTGTTGAAAGCTAATTCTTTTATCTGTCCTTCTTCTACCCGTGCATGTCATATCTTCTTTCTTCTGGAGATTGCCCATAGAACCTGGCTGATGTAGCCTCGATTCGCTTGATCAAGGAGACTTTGTCTCGGACGTGAGCTTGTCGAAGCACATGCAGAGCATATATTGTGGTGGTTAAGCCGAACTCCGTCCCTCATCATGTCCTGCATCAACAGCAGGTAAGCTCTCTTCACAGTACCCTCAGGAGCAGCTTCTACATGCAATGTACAAGATGAATAATGTTCAAGTCGCCACTACGACGGTACCCCCAATCTTGTGGCCACAGTAATACCAATGCTGGAATTCGTGCAACTCGCCATATATGGAACATATCAGTACATGATGTTGATGAATAATCGTGTTATTGGCATCTATGTCACACGATCGTGCGAATATCTAGCCCTATCACCATGCCCAGTACAACCGATTTGGGATACCTCAACCTTATCTCCACTTATTCAGGAAGCCCACATCCGCCGCTAGAGGTCCACAAAAATCTGAGTAGTACACGCACTTCGACAGCGATATGGCTCTCCTTCCCATACTCATTGTGTTATTGTTACTTCTGGCAAGAAGTGAGCCATAAGGAAAGGTGCCAAGCAGCAACAGCAAGGAGTCGAGAGGCGAGGACTACACCGCTCAGAATTAAGATCAATGGTAGCTATCCTGACTCAACCCTGGGGACCAGATGGAAGCGACGCGGTTTTGCTTGTCACAGTTGGTTGAAAGTAGAGTTGCCGACCACGAACATGAGAGGCCGACAGTTATACAAATTGTGTTCCAAAGTCCCGGTAGTCATCTGCCCATGGACTTATACTTGTTACTGACTTTCCAGCACGGGTGACCAGTTTTCTGAGCCGGCCAACAGTTGGTCCCCAATCTGCTGCCACACACGGACATAACGCAAACCAAAGCTGAAAAGACGTTGAGGAGCCTGCCTCTTGTTTCACGGGGTACTGCTGACCTTCCACCACGAGCTGCGTAGCTACAATAGGTGGTAAAGACCTGGACCGTGGTATTCGCGAGGGAACCGTGCCTTTCAACCCCTCTACCACATTCCGTGGCAGGCTGGGCAGAAGTCTTGGATAACTTCAACACAAGTGACCCACTCATCGCAATCAAGTGGGTTTGAGCAGAAGCGGTGATACATCTGGCCGAAATGGCCACAAAAATCGTAACGCGGGTGGATCTCGTAGCACATATTTGACAAGCGATCGAGTTGAGAAGGAGTAAGACAATTGCCGTCTGTTGGGCTGGTTGGAAGATTTTCCGCGAGCTGAAGAAGAACAGAGGAGGTGGTGCGAACAGACACGGCTACCAGAGCGAGCAGAAGTAATAAGAAGTTGATAAGATGAAACCCAACTACCAGCAGTTTCTAGAAAGTTGGATGCAGTAAGAAAAGCAGAATACAGAAGGAATAGTGGTGTATAAGTACGAAACACAGCAAGAGACATGACTGAACCATGATATCCAAGAATGAAAATGTTCCAAACTAGGTCAAAGAATATCATGATTTCCATGCTAAAAGGTTCCAGAAAAGTGGCTCTTTCTTTTTCCATTGTAGACATTGCGCTGTCTCTGATGGTTGCAAAATACGTGGGCTTTGGAGTTGAATTGGCAGGATCCCCTTTGTTGGTTAAGCTCGTACATGTGGTGAGAAACACAGTGTCATCCAAGACAGCAGGGATGAAATTGCTGGCAGAATGCTGGATATGTTTTGCTGTCGTCAACTTCTTGTGCCCTATGAAGGGCATGATCGAAGAAGGGAGATGAGGACAGCTGGCTCCCCAACCGGCTTAGGGGGCCTGCGGCTTGGCGGTAGCTGGAAATTATTTGCATACGCAGACTTCCAGCATGATATATCTGCCTGGCGATCGAGATTTGATTAACCTTGAATATCCAACTTCTTTTCTTTCCCCACCATTTACTATTGTGCTTGGAACTACGCAATCGCAAAGATGGCCGTGAGCCCGCAGATGTAAGCTCTACGTGGACGTGATGCGATTGCGAATATCTCCACTGACAGGTTCGTTCCTGCAGAACAAACATGGTCATCGTCCTCGGGATGATGCAGGTATCGAAGAAGATACCGTTCGATGATCCACAAATTCTCATGGGCGTGAGAGCATTGTACATTGTCTCCAATGTTATCATTTTGGGCATTTACCTCTACATACAACAGCAAATCAACAGGAAGAAAGGTAGGTTCCAGGAATATAATAATTCTGCTGCTGCACCGTGGAACCCGCTGACGAGGTGATCGCGCGGC